>NC_054405.1:1757341-2057341 GCF_017976425.1 Toxotes jaculatrix | reverse complement strand
TGAAGGTAAATGTCAGCACTTTTAATGATTTACTCGTTAACACTTCCTGTAGTTACCTGAATTATCTGATGTTCGAGTTTTTTGGATGTTTTTGTATTTTTGTTTTTTTAAACTGCGTTGATGAGCTTAGTTTTGTAGACTCTGAGTTCTCGCTGTAAAGTGGCAGGTAGAGGCCCGTTATTTCACATGGCGGCGCGAAGAGACACAGCGGTTTGTGTCTCTTCATTCATTTTCCGCTATGTTGTGTGGATATTTGCAGTAGAAGCGGTGGAGTCAGAGTAGAAGCAGAGTGAGCTGATGGTCAGTAGCTGAACACGGAGCCTTTGTTAGTCTGTGGCTCCACTTACTGCTGACTGAAGGCAGCTTTTCCTGCCTGAATCAGCCTGTGGAGGAGGCGGACCTGAGCCGCTGCTCTCCCGCAGTCTGAGCCGCTAAATGCGGTCTGAGCTCGGCCGGACAGCGGCTGGAGAACAGCTCTGACTTTCTCTGTCATTAGATGAACTCTACGGGACTGAGCTCAGAGGGACTGACAGGGTTTTTCAGGCTCTATGTGATTTTCAGAGAGACAGTTAACACTCCATCCACAGAGTCAGAGGCCTCCTGGTCCTATCAGGACAAACTCTACCTGATGAATTAGATGATAAAGACCCAAATCCATAAATACTCACAATAAAGCATCTCAGCAGCTCTGATAGGTGATTATATCTCTGTGGCTGGTCACAGTACAAACAGAAAAACTGTCTGTCAGGACATATTTGCTGTTTTTATTGATGTCTATCTGTGTCTCTGCTGTTTGGTTTGGTTTTGGTTTGTTGTTGCTGCTTCATATAGTTCAGACTTTACTATTAGAAAAGCCAGGAAAGTGCCAGGGGCCCCAACTACAAGGGCCCCTGGAATAATATTGTGGACAAATGAACTGAGTCTCAGTTGTTTTGTGTGGAATAATCACCTGCAGCTTGTTTCATCAAGTCATTTTCTACAGAAACACTGCAGACAAACAGATTGTCAGATAAAATCAGTGGATCTCAGTCCATCTGTGTGTCAGTGAATGGAAATGTTCATCTCTGAATCGTGTGTGAAAGATATGAAAGGATTTTAACCACGTGACTCTGAATAAGACACTTCAAAACTTTTACCAGTATGTCTCCTGTCCAAAAAGGTGGGAAAAGACTCTGGACATTTGCTATGGGTCAATACAGGGGGTCTATAAATCTCTTCCTCTACCTCCTTTGGGCTCCTCTGATCACAGCTGTGTGCATTTGCTGCCCACATATAAAACTGTTTTAAAGAGGGAGAAGAACAAGATCAGGGACATAAAGGTCTGGACAGATGAGTCGGTGCTCTGCCTCCAGAGATGTTTTAACTGCACGGACTGGGATGTTTTCACACAGTCCTGTGGGGATGATATGGACTCATTGGTGGACATAACATGCTCATACATGGTCTTTTGCAGGGACATGATCATTCCCTGTAAGCGTGTTCAAATATTTCCCAACAACAAACCATGATTTACCAAATCAGTCAAAGCAGGATTACAAACCAGAACGGGAAACAAGATGTCAACAAATAAGCTTGGTTCAGCCTGGGCAAGCATGAAAACTACTGCAGGTCTTCAGAGCACAGAACGCAGTACTGGTGTCTTTTTAGATGGTTGGAACTCAGACACAGAGCTGGATAATGCTCTGAACTGTTTTTATTGTCATTTTCATTCCTTTGATTTTAGTACAGAAACTCAGGAACTGAAACAAACTTAAACACACTATACACTTTAACATTGAGCTGTGTGATGTCAAAAAGACGTTTTGTTTGGTAAAAGTGAACAAAGGTCACGGCCCCTATAATATATGTGGGCGTTTAGTGAACTGAGTCCTGTGTTTCAATATATTTTTAATAAGTCCTTACAGACACAACATGTCCCTAAGCTCTGGAAAGACGCTGTGGTTGCTGTCCCAAAACACTGAATGATGTTAGAGCAGTCGCCCTGACTTCAATTTGAATGAAAACTTTAGAGAAACTGGTCAGATCTGAGGTCCTGAGGCAAACTGAACATGCACTGGATCCTCTGCAGTTTGCATACAGGCCTCACAGAGGAGTGGAGGATGCTACAGTGACTCTGCTCAACATGCTTTTTAAACATCTGGATTTTAATGGGACACACACCAGGCTTTTATTTGTGGACTTGTCTTCTGCTTTTAATACAATCCAACCTCACATTTGAATTGAAAGGCTCCTACAACAGTTTGATTTAAATAATAATCTGGTGGGTTGGATTCTGGATGTTTTTAACTCCACCCTTTGCACTGCCACTTTCAGCTTCTTCCCTCCGGACGGAGGTTTATCATCCCAAGATGTAAAACCCAGTGATATAAAACCAGCTTTGTTCCTGCTGCTGTCACAGAGTTGAACAAGCTGCAGTGATACGTTGCACATACTTACTTATTTATGGATTTCAGTGGATGTACATCAGAGTTATTCTTTATTGACCCTTCTCTCTCTTTGATCCTGATTGGTGGAGCCTTAAGCACTTTGACTTTTATCATCATGTTTATAATCAGCTGTGTTGGTTTTGTGTTACATTTCTTTGTGTTCTGTGTATAAGTGTCAAAAGGACGTCATCATCTGATCATCTGACTGCAAAACAAATCTACCTACAGGTACAAATAAAGTAACATGAACCTGAACCTGAACCTGAGGATAATTTCAGTTGATGTGCAGATGAATGTTTTGTGTTTTCTCTCCAGATGAAGCTAGAAAGTGTGTGTGAGCTGATGTGGATGTGAATTCAGCATCATGAATCAGTGTGAGGACAGAGAGGAGGGAGCCCCTCCCCCTAAAAGTAGTCTGTGTGGGGACCATGAGATCCAGACCAAAGCTCAGAGGTGAGATGAGGATCTCTAACTGTCCATGACTCTTCTCCATGTCAGAGCTCAGCACTCACATCACTGCACCATCATTATTCACACTCAAAGCTCTGTGTGTGTTGTGTTGAAGGCCAGAGCAGCAGCACACACCAGACTCTGCTGGACCTGGACCTGAACATGGACCTGAGCCCAGCTGTGTGTCCATGAAGAGTGACATGTCAAAGGATGACCCCATTAATTTCAAAGGACAGCCTCCCTCTGCTGCAAAGAAGTGAGCTGCAGCTGAGTTTAAAATGTCTCAGACAGCTGTCCTGTATAACTGGTCTTCTATGAAAGATGAAGTGATTGTGTTTTGTCTCCAGGCTTCATGAATGACACAGTATATGAACATGATCAGGCTGAAACACAGGCTTTAGTGGCAAAGTTGATGCTTCTCTTTTCAAGAAAAGCACTTCTTATGTTCTTATATGTGTCATTCAGATCAGAACTAAAACTCCCTGTAACTCAGCACCTATCCAGTTCCAGTGTTTGTGTTAGTGTCCTGTAGCAGAGGTGAGACTTCTGTCAAACCCAGTGTGAGTCCTTAAAACTCATCATTTAAAAGGTGGACTTGTTGTGATGACTCTAGGTCATGAGGTACAGAACTGATTGCTTGTTTCCTCTCATTGAGAATGTCACATCACAGTAGTGTTTGCTTTAATCAGGACAGTCACCACAGAACATAAAAGCAGCTGTTGTTTGTGTACAAAGCATAAAACACTCACAGATGCCGCAAACATAATGTGAGCTAATTCTTCATGATTCCTCCACAGAGTGGACCAGGAGAGCTCAGAGGTTCCCAGTGCTCAGTCTGCCCAGCAGCATCAAACACACCTGGACTCCATATTTATGGTCTGTACATGGACAACAACTACTTTGACATCTGTTGTGTTGACAATAATCTCCATGCTGCACTTTTTAGAGCAGTGGATTGTCAGTGTGTCCAACATGGATCTGATGTTTGGCTCCATGGTTTTACTTTGATTGTGTCATTCATATAGTTTTCTGTTCCAGCTGCTGGAGGAGAACATTGTCACTTTTGTGAAGAAGGAGCTGAAGAAGATCCAGAAGGTTGTGAGTCCAGATTACCCAGAATACTCAGAGAGTCAGAGGGAGGATGAGGAGGTGTTGGATGGTGAGGATGAAGAGCAGAGGTGGAGCAGCAGAGAGGCTTTTGTGAAGATCACAGTGAACTTCCTGAGGAGAATGAAGCAGGAGGAGCTGGCTGACTGTCTGCACAGCAGTAAGAGGATTTCTCTAAAGATTCAACATGATGGACAAATGGGACATTTACTAATGTCTCAAGACATGGAGGGACATATGTTCATATGTGTTCTTTAGGGGGATGAACATGTCATGTTTTCTTTATGAATCAGTCATTGATGTTGTTTCTTGTTTGTTTATTCAGGACATGTTGCTCCAGTTTGTCAACATAAAATTAAATCTGCTCTGAAGAAGAAGTTCCAGTGTGTGTTTGAGGGGATCTCTAAAGCAGGAAACCCAACCCTTCTGAATCAGATCTACACAGAGCTCTACATCACAGAGGGAGGGACTGGAGAGGTCAATGATGAACATGAGGTCAGACAGATTGAAACAGCATCCAGGAAACCAGCCAGACCAGAAACAAGCATCAGACAAGAAGACATCTTTAAAGCCTCACCTGGAAGAGGTGGACCAATCAGAACAGTGATGACAAAGGGAGTGGCTGGCATTGGGAAAACAGTCAACACAGAAGTTGACTCTGGACTGGGCTGAAGACAAAGCCAACCAGGACATACACTTCACATTTCCATTCACGTTCAGAGAGCTGAATGTGCTGAAAGAGAAAAAGTTCAGCTTGGTGGAACTTGTTCATCACTTCTTTACTGAAACCAAAGAAGCAGGACTCTGCAGGTTTGAAGAGGTCCAGGTTCTGTTCATCTTTGACGGTCTGGATGAGTGTCGACTTCCTCTGGACTTCCACAACACTGAGA
Organism: Toxotes jaculatrix; assembly: GCF_017976425.1. Classification (NCBI taxonomy): domain Eukaryota; kingdom Metazoa; phylum Chordata; class Actinopteri; family Toxotidae; genus Toxotes; species Toxotes jaculatrix. The sequence continues at coordinate 2,052,468 of NC_054405.1, read as the reverse complement.
TCCTGACTGATGTTACAGAGTCCACCTCAGTGGATGTGCTGCTGACAAACCTCATCAGGGGGAAACTGCTTCCCTCTGCTCGCCTCTGGATAACCACACGACCTGCAGCAGCCAATCAGATCCCTCCTGAGTGTGTTGACATGGTGACAGAGGTCAGAGGGTTCACTGACCCACAGAAGGAGGAGTACTTCAGGAAGAGGTTCAGAGAGGAGGAGCAGGCCAGAAGGATCATCTCCCACATCAAGACTTCACGAAGCCTCCACATCATGTGCCACATCCCGGTCTTCTGCTGGATCACTGCTACAGTTCTGGAGGATGTGTTGAAAACCAGAGAGGGAGCAGAGCTGCCCAAGACCCTGACTGAGATGTACATCCACTTCCTGGTGGTTCAGTCCAAACTGAAGAATGTTAAGTATGATGGAGGAGCTGAGGCAGCTCCACACTGGAGTCCAGAGACCAGGAAGATGATTGAGTCTCTGGGAAAACTGGCTTTTGAGCAGCTGCAGAAAGGAAACCTGATCTTCTATGAATCAGACCTGACAGAGTGTGGCATCCATATCAGAGCAGCCTCAGTGTACTCAGGAGTGTTCACACAGGTCTTTAAAGAGGAGAGAGGACTGTACCAGGACAAGGTGTTCTGCTTCGTCCACCTGAGTCTTCAGGAGTTTCTGGCTGCTCTTCATGTCCATCTGACCTTCATCAACTCTGGAGTCAATCTGCTGTCAGAAGAACAATCAACCTCTAACTGGTCCAAACTGTTCAGAGACAAATCTGATCCAACACAGCTCTACCAGAGGGCTGTGGACAAGGCCTTACAGAGTCCAAATGGACACCTGGACTTGTTCCTCCGCTTCCTCCTGGGTCTTTCATTGCAGACCAATCAGACTCTCCTACGAGGTCTGCTGACACAGACAGGAAGTGGCTCACAGACCAATCAGCAAACAATCCAGTACATCAAGAAGAAGATTGAAAAGACTCCCTCTGCAGAGCAGAGCATCAACCTGTTCCACTGTCTGAATGAACTGAATGATCGTTCTCTAGTGGAGCAGATCCAACAGTCCCTGAGATCAGGACGTCTCTCCACAGGTCAACTGTCTCTTGGTCAATGGTCAGCTCTGGTCTTCATCTTACTGTCCTCAGAAAAAGATCTGGACGTGTTTGACCTGAAGAAATACTCTGCTTCAGAGGAGGCTCTTCTGAAGCTGCTGCCAGTTGTCAAAGCCTCTAACAAAGCTCTGTAAGTGTATAGATAGTTGGATTTATTCATCATTATATAAAGACTCTGCTATTTTATTCAGCAGGAGGGAAAATAATTTCCTCTCTTCTTTAATTCCTTATCATCATCTCTGAGCTTTGAGCTTCATCACATTGAATCTGAATTAAAATAATGGATCTTACATTAAAGAGCCAAGTCTCAGCTTTAATTTGAGCAGGTTGACATCAGTATAGAAAGAACTGTGTGGGAGATTCAGCCCTTTTAGTGGATCAAAAGTAACTGGACAAATACACATGAAGTGAAACAAACTCATCAGATTTAATATTTAATGTAAAATCCTTTGCAGTCATTGACTGTAGTATCCATTGATATATTTTAAAGAGAAAGTGCTGAGAGCCCGAAGAACAAAGCATGTCTGTCTGAATACTTACGGCCTTGACTGTACATGTCTTTTTATTACTGATTGTGTCATATTTAACTGTCATGTCTCCAACTTGTTGAGAATAAAACAGAAAGGATTTGAATCAGAGCCAATGAAAGATGATCATCAATGTAGAAACTCCTCATTGGTTAGCAGGTGGATAAAGAGCTGATATTTCTGCTTCACTCAACAAATCTGTGTTTGATGTTTGGCCCAGTTTTCAAATGCAGGTCTGTTAGTTTGCTGTGAGCTGCAGAGCAAACTGAGAGTTTTCTTCCTTTGATTGTCCTTTCAACACAAATGTTATTTGACTTTTTCTTCATTGTTTCCTCTTCAGACTGAGCAGCTGTAACCTCTCAGAGAGAAGCTGTGAAGCTCTGTCCTCAGTTCTCAGCTCCCAGTCCTCTAGTCTGAGACACCTGGACCTGAGTGACAACAAGCTGCAGGATTCAGGAGTGAAGCTTCTGTCTGCTGGATTGAAGAGTCCACACTGTAGACTGGAGACTCTGAGGTCAGTTCACTGTCTGTTACTGTTGTAGATCTTATATCTTTAATCCACAACTGAACCTGGTTTATCTTCACCCAGAACTTGAATCCATTCATCTTGAATGAATGAGATTTGAAATAGTTGTTGTTCCATATTGTGACTTTTTCTTCTCTCAGACTAAGAATTATTCCCTCAGTTTCACTTCATTTCAGTCAGTTGTCATGAATAATGTCTGTTGACTTCAATGAAACCTTCAGAACTCACACACTCGTATTTGTCACAGTCAGCAGACTAATGTTTTCTAAATGAAGTGTAGAAAATGTCCAGTGTGAGTTGTTCAAAGTCCATTTTTATCACAACAATATACAGAAGATCCTCACAACTAATATTTGTGCCAATCAATTGAAAAACACTTGTTCATTTCAATGAAGTGTCAGGACTAATGTGTGTATGTGTTTGAGTTTTGATATTTTACACAAGCGTGTAAATTGTGTTTTTTTTTTTCCTCATTGAGTTGAAGTGACTTGTTAAATGTGATAAGGAGCAAAAACTTAAAGGACCACACTGTTGGTTTGACATTTTTCAGTACATCAACTGCAAATCTTGTTGTATTGTAAAGTGTCTCTGGGTGTTTGGAAAGACACCAACAAATAAAATGTAAGATGATCATTATTATTAGTAGTGTTAAATTGTATGTGTATGACTTTGCTGCTGAGCATTTTCCAAAGTTTTCCATGAAATCCATCTGTAATTTGGGATCAAATAGTTGTTGTCAGTTGAATATGTGTTTAGTTGTGGATTTCCTGAGCTGATCTGCAGGATAGAGACCAGGACCAAACAAGACATTTTTCCTGGATCAGGACTGAACATTTGAAGTTTGATCCATTTCAGTGATGAATCAAAGTCAGTTTTTAGTCCAACATGTCTGATTTGATCTTTATCTTCTAATTCCAGACTTGACTGAGCTCAGCAGCATGTTCTGAATCTGTGTTGACATGAATAGTTGTATGAATGTTGTGGTGACATTTGGATGATGTGTGTAGAAGGCTGACATTATGATGATCCACAATAAGAGAAGGACAAAGTCCCTCTACTCATGTTAGTGAAAGCTCATTGATTAGGACATATCTGATTGGATTAGAAATGATTTTTATCCACATGATTTATTCTTTATTCAGATTGAGTTCCTGCAGTTTGTCAGAGATCAGCTGTGCTTCTCTGGCCTCAGCTCTGAAGTCCAACCCCTCCCATCTGAGACACCTGGACCTGAGTGACAACAAGCTGCAGGATTCAGGAGTGAAGCTGCTGTGTGGTTTTCTGGAGAGTCCACACTGTAGACTGGAGACTCTGAGGTCAGTTCACTGTCTGTTACTGTTGTAGATCTTAGATCTTTAATCCACAACTGAACCTGGTTTTTCTTCATCCAGAACTTGAATCCATTCATCTTGAATGAATGAATGAGATTTGAAATAGTTATTTTTCCATATTGTGACTTTTTCTTATCTCAGACTAAGAATTATTCCTTCAGTTTCACTTCATTTCACTTTATGTGACCCAACTCAGAGTGTAGAGAGGTCTGAGGAGTTAAAATTATAAACCTCAAAGTAATATAACTTACTGATACTGAGTGGTGACACAAATAACTAACAAGTTCAAAAGGGAAGAGTAGCAGACATGCATTCAAAGAAATATTAACTTTACTTAAACCTAGATAATGAAGACAGGAAGTGTTGAGAACTAACAGGCCTGAAAGAGCAAAAGCACTCAGGTAAGTACAAATGATAGACTTTATTCTACAATATTGAAATAACCTAGATAGCACCAACTGAATACAACAATAAAAGTTTAAAACAAGGGTAGAGTCCTCACTGTGGGGAGATTCTATCAAAACCTGCTTATACTCACACCTTGTGCTCACCTGGTGCTGGTCTCACTAGAAGACACTTCAAACACTGCAAGTCTACAAACACTGCACATGAGAAAATTCAAGACACGACAAAGTGACTGCCACATTTATATTAGCACACAGCATGCAGAGTGTGTACCCTGCAAACTACTCCCCACAGGCTGGACCTCTACCTAAAAATAAAAACAATTAGAATCAGTTGGTTCAGATAAAATGAACAAGAAAGGACTTATATGGAAAATAATTAAAAACTCAATAATGAGTTCACAGGAACTAATGTCAGTGCAGCAGAATCATTACATCAGTCCCTGTAAAAACAACATGTGAAGTAAGTAAACCAGCAAATAAAAGAACCACTCAGGCAAAGCAGCAGTCTGGATCTGGGCCTGAAAGAGGAGACAACAACTATTAAAAATGTGTATTAATACTTTAATACTTTAGCCCCATTACACTGCCTTTGAATAAGCTTCATACTTAAGGACATGTGGGGGCTACTACAGAATCCCCTGGCTCTGTCTGGTTCAGTGGATAAGACTCAACAAGGTGCAGCCCTCACTCTTCCTGTCAGATGGAAACACACATTGCTATAGAACACAGGCAAAGAGCTGAGTTTAATTCAACCACAGCCGACCTCTTGAGCATGGCATCAACAGCCTACAGGCTCACAGGACTGCACAGATCTGTGGAATCAGAAAATACCTCTATTAACAAAACAAATTACCTTTTCCCTTTGTCTCTCTCTCCAAATCCAACTTTCCCTCACCTGCACACACCAAAGCAATTCAATTCAATTCAATTTTATTTATATAGCGCCTTCCACAATCAAAATTGTCTCAAAGTGCTTTACAGAGACCCAGAGCCTGACCCCAGAGCAAGCACTTAAGGCGACAGTGGCAAGGAAAACTCCCTTTTAACAGGAAGAAACCTTGAGCAGAACCTGGCTCAGATGGGGGACCCTCCTGCCGATAGCCGGGCTGGGTGAAAGGAGGAAAAGGAGGAAGATAGGACAGCTAGGAATGGAGGAGAGGGGGAGAAGGACATGCAGCATAATACAGACAATGTGGGTCAGTATTTGCATTACAGTTAGTGAACAGTTATTGGATAATGTGTGCTCAGCAGATTAGAATTATGAAACAGAGCACGGAGGCAAAAAGCTGTCATGACTGGTAATTATTTACATTACAGTTTGCAAAGAATATTAATCCAATATTTATCTGTAGCAGAATGGAACATTAAAACATGTTAGAAATAGATCATTGTAAACAATAAACAGCAGCAGGTGGGTGGAGCCAGGACCATAGGACATGCAGCTCCGCAGCCAGAGGTACCTGCAGAAAGGTACAGAGAAAGAGAGACCAGAGAGAAACAAACACAGGACTACGGGACAGAGAGGACACAGAGTTAATGACATGTAATAAAGGCTAATAAATTTGAGAGTGGGTCTGAGGAGAGAAAGAGAAAGAAGAAGAAGTGCGCAGTACATCATGGGATGTCCCCCAGCAGCCTAGGCCTATAGCAGCATAACTAGGGGATGATTCAGTTGCCTGAGCCAGCCCTACTAAGGGCTATATCCTTAACTGTAACAGTGTCTATAGAGATAATTGTGACTAACTATAAGTTTAATAAATAACTAGGACTGTAACTACAACTAATTATAAGCTTTATCAAACAAGAAGGTTTTAAGCTTCGTTTTAAAATTAGAGAGGGTGTCTGCTTCCCGAACCCAAACTGGCAGTTGGTTCCATAGGAGAGGGGTCTGATAGCTAAAGGCTCGGCCTCCCATTCTACTTTTAGAGATTTTGGGAACCATAAGCAAACCTGCATTCTGGGAACCAAGCAATCTGTTAGGATGATATGGTACTATCAGCTCTTTGAGATATGAAGGAGCCTGGCCATTGAGGGCCTTATATGTAAGGAGAAGGATTTTAAAATCAATTCTGGATTTTACAGGAAGCCAATGAAGAGAAGTTAGTACAGGAGTAATGTGATCTCTCTTGCTAATTCCAGTCAGTACTCTCGCTGCAGCATTTTGGATCAGCTGGATGCTTTGTAGAGAGTTAACTGGACATCCTGATAATAGGGAATTACAGTAGTCCAGCCTAGAAGTAACAAAAGCATGGACTAATTTTTCAGCATCACTCTGCGACAGAATGTTCCTAATCTTACTGATATTGCGCAGGTGAAAGAAGGCGGTCCTAGAGACTTGTTTTATATGTGAGTTAAAGGACAAATCCTGAACAAAAATAACTCCAAGGTTTCTCACAGTTGTACTGGAGGCTAAATTAAAACCATCCAGAGTAACTATATGATTAGATAAACTGTTTCTGAGGTGTTTGGGACCAAACAAAATAACCTCAGTTTTGTCTGAATTCAGAAGAAGAAAGTTACAGGTCATCCAGGCCTTTATGTCTTTAAGACATGCCTGAAGTATGGCTAACTGATCTGTTTCGTCTGGCTTCATAGATAAATATAGCTGGGTGTCATCCGCATAGCAATGGAAATTTATTCCATGCTTCCTGATAATATTGCCTAGGGGAAGCATGTATAAGGTGAACAGTATCGGTCCAAGCACAGAACCCTGTGGAACTCCATGACTTACTCTGGTATATATGGAGGAATCATCATTAACATGAACAAACTGGTATCTATCTGATAGATATGATTTAAACCAGCCTAGTGCTGTTCCTTTAATCCCAATAACATGTTCCAATCTTTCCAATAGGATATTATGATCAATGGTGTCAGATGCAGCACTAAGATCTAGCAGGACAAGTATAGAGACGAGTCCATTATCTGATGCTATGAGAAGGTCGTTGGTAACTTTCACCAGTGCTGTCTCTGTGCTATGATGAACTCTAAATCCTGACTGAAAAACTTCAAACAAACCGTTCCTATGTAGATGATCACACAACTGAGTTGCAACAGCCTTTTCAAGAATTTTAGAATTAAAGTGGAGATTGGATATAGGTCCATAGTTTGCCAAAATGTCAGAGTCCAGAGAAGGCTTTTTAAGTAAAGGTTTGATAACTGCAACCTTAAAAGCCTGTGGGACATATCCTGTTACCAAAGAGAGATTTATCTGGTCTAATATGTTAGTGCCAATCAAAGGCAAAACATCTTTAAGAAGTCTGGTCGGGATAGGATCCAAAAGACATGTTGATGATTTAGATTTAGAAACTATTGAAGTCAATTCAGCTAGATCTATGGGAGAGAAACAGTCTAACGACAAATCAGGACTGGCAGACATTTCTAAAGATGCTGTTCTAGACATACCTACATCATTAACAGTTGTAGGCAGGATGAGATGGATTCTGTCTCTAATGTCTACTATTTTGTTGCTAAAGAAGCTCATAAAGTCATTACTAGTGAGAGCTAGAGGGATGGATGGTACAACAGAGCTATGGCTCTTTGTCAGCCTGGCTACAGTGCTGAAAAGAAACCTAGGGTTGTTCTTGTTTTCCTCTATTAATGATGAGTAATAGGCAGTTCTTGCCTTACGAAGGGCTTTTTTATCCATTATAAAGCTGTCTTTCCAGGCTAGGTGGAATTCCTCTAAATAGCACTGCTCACAGGAGGAATAAATATTCTAGTTTCATTTGAAGTGAACAAAGATTCTTTAATCTGACAGAATTCCTGACACTGTTGATGCTTTTACTCTTATTGTATCACTGCAGCTCAGAATAACATGAGGAGACTTTGTGATGAGAATTGTTGATTAAAACTAAACCCTCTGATGTCTGTTAGAAAAACTGTCCACACACTTAAAGATTTCATATGATTAGAAATGAACATCTCAGTCAGACTGAGCCTATAAGAAGTGAAATTCTTTTCTCCTTCCTGCTTTGGAAGCTGAAAGTTAATTCACTGTTACTTTTTTTTTTTAGCATGCATCACATTCTCATAATAATTGGTTACTACTTAAGTAAGAAACATAAAAATGATTATTGTACTTATCTACATTATATCCTTGGTCTGACATTATCAGTTGTAAATTATTTCTAGCTTTTCTTTTCTACTTGAGTCATTTGATCACCTAGCAAGACATTTTTCCTGGATCAGGACTGAACATTTGAAGTTTGATCCATTTCAGTGGTGAATCAAAGTCAGTTTTTAGTCCAACATGTCTGATTTGATCTTTATCTTCTAATTCCAGACTTGACTGACGTCAGCAGCATGTTATGAATCTGTGTTGACATGAATAGTTGTATGAATGTTGTGGTGACATTTGGATGATGTGTGTAGAAGGCTGACATTATGATGATCCACAATAAGAGAAGGACAAAGTCCCTCTACTCATGTTAGTGAAAGCTCATTGATTAGGACATATCTGATTGGATTAGAAATGATTTTTATCCACATGATTTATTCTTTATTCAGATTGAGTTCCTGCAGTTTGTCAGAGATCAGCTGTGCTTCTCTGGCCTCAGCTCTGAAGTCCAACCCCTCCCATCTGAGACACCTGGACCTGAGTGAAAACAACAAGCTGCAGGATTCAGGAGTGAAGCTGCTGTGTGGTTTTCTGGAGAGTCCACACTGTAGACTGGAGACTCTGAGGTCAGTTCACTGTCTGTTACTGTTGTAGATCTTATATCTTTAATCCACAACTGAACCTGGTTTATCTTTATCCAGAACTTGAATCCATTCATCTTGAATGAATGAATGAATGAGATATGAAATAGTTATTTTTCCATATTGGGACTTTTTCTTATCTCAGACTAAGAATTATTCCTTCAGTTTCACTTCATTTCACTTTATGTGACCCAACTCAGAGTGTAGAGAGGTGTGAGGAGTTAAAATTATAAAGCTCAAAGTAATATAACTTACTGATACTGAGTGGTGACACAAATAACTAACAAGTTAAAAAAGTCAGAGTAGCAGACATGCATTCAAACAAATATTAAGATTATTTTAACCTAGATAATGAAGACAGGAAGTGTTGAGAACTAACAGGCCTGAAAGAACAAAAGCACTCAGGTAAGTACAAATGATAGACTTTATTCTACAGTATTGAAATAACCTAGATAGCACCAACTGAATACAACAATAAAAGTTTAAAACAAGGGTAGAGTCCTCACTGTGGGGAGATTCTATCACAACCTGCTTATACTCACACCATGTGCTCACCTGGTGCTGGTCCCACTAGAAGACACTTCAAACACCGCAAGTCTACAAACACTGCACTGCACATGAGAAAATTCAAGACAACTATGTGACTGCCACCATTTATATCACTACACAACATGCAGAGTCCCCACAGGCTGAACCTCTACCTAAAAATAAAAACAATTAGAATCAGTTGGTTCAGATAAAATGAACAAGAAAGGACTTATATGGAAAATAATTAAAAACTCAATAATGAGTTCACAGGAACTAATGTCAGTGCAGCAGAATCATTACATCAGTCCCTGTAAAAACAACATGTGAAGTAAATAAAGCCAATAAAAGAACCACTCAGGCAAAGCAGCAGTCTGGATCTGGGCCTGAAAGAGGAAAATACCTCTATTAACAAAAAAAATAACCTTTTCCCTTTGTCTCTGTCTCCAAATCCAACTTTCCCTCACCTGCACACACCAAAGCACTGCTCACAGGAGGCCTCAGACAAAGAGGAAGTGCTGCACCCTCACCTGGGCTTTTAAAGACGGGCATATCTATTCCTACCCATTAGTGGGTGGAGTTACAAACCTAAACCAGCCAGGCCTCTAAGCCTAACTCAACCGTCACATTTAATTACAAAAACCTATTCAGCTACAAAGTTCATAAAGCAGAAGGTCATGTAAAAACTTCAACAATGAAGAGGATTTTATTCGTCCTCATCTGAGTTGATATTTATCATCTAAGTACAAACTTTATTAAATCAGCATCTTTGGGATTAAAATCAGAATCAGAATCAGAATCAGGTTTATTGGCCAAGTTTGTACATACAGGTTTGTACATACAAACAAGGAATTTGACTCCGGTTTTTCTTCCTCTCCTGCGGTACAACAACAAAGACAACAACAACAACAACACACAACCGACGGAACACTAATGGTGCAAAAATGTGGGTAGTGCAATTTGTTCCAGAAAAAGATAACTATATAACTATTTACATGTATATAAATATATATCCAGGCTATTGAGAGAAATAGTGCAGGTTATAGTGCAAAAAAAAAAACATAAAGAAACGGTGAAATGAGGTAGTGGAAAAATGTGCAAAGATGCTGAAGGAGGTAGTGGGGAAAGAAACAGTCACATATTCATCAGAGCCACAGCCTGGGGAAAGAAACTGTCCTTGTATCGGCTGGTTTTGGCGAGCAATGTTCTGAAGCGCCTGGCGGAGGGGAGGAGTTTAAACAGTTTGTGACCAGGATGTGAGGGGTCTGCAGAGATGTTTTTAGCACGGTTCCTAACTCTGACCTGGTATAGGTCTTGTATGGAGGGTAGGTCGGTGCCGATAATCCTCTCTGCAGCCCGGATTGTCCGTTGCAGTCCAGTCTTATCCCGTTTGGTGGCTGATCCAAACCAGACCGTGATGGAAGTGCAGAGGACAGACTGGATGATGGCGCTGTAAAAAATGATCAGCAGCTCCTTAGGCAGGTTAAACTTCCTGAGCTGACGTAGGAAGTATAACCTCTGCTGAGCCTTCTTCCTTAAACAGTCAATGTGGAGGGTCCACTTCAGGTCCCGGGAGATGGTGGTACCCAGAAACCTGAAGGATTCCACGGTGGACACTGTATTGTTCATGATGGTGAGGGGGTTTCTCCTGAAGTCCACTGTCATCTCCACTGTTTTGAGCAGGTTCAGCTCCAGGTGGTTCTGACCACACCACAGGACCAGCTGTTTCACCTCCTGTCTGTAAGCAGACTCGTCACCGTCCTGGATCAGTCCAATGACAGTGGTGTCGTCTGCGAACTTCAGAATTTCCACAGATGGATCACTTGAGGTGCAGTCATTGGTGTAGAGGGAGAAGAGCAGTGGGGAGAGGACACACCCCTGGGGGGCACCAGTGCTGATGGACCGGGTCTTGGATGTGATTCTCCCAAGCCTCACCTGCTGCTGCCTCTCCGTCAGGAAGCTGGTGATCCACTGACAGGTGGAGGCAGGCACTGTGAGCTGGGAGAGCTTCTGATGGAGGAGTTCAGGGATGATGGTGTTGAACGCCGAACTGAAGTCCACGAACAGGATCCTTGCATATGTCCCTGGGGAGTCGAGGTGGTGCAGGATGTGTTGCAGTCCCATGTTGACTGCATCATCCGCCGACCTGTTTGCCCGATAGGCAAACTGCAGGGGGTCCAGCAGGGGGCCAGCTATGTCCCTCAGGTGGTTCAACACTAGTCTCTCAAAAGTTTTCATGACCACAGACGTCAGGGCGACGGGTCTGTAGTCATTTAGTCCAGTGATAATGGGCTTCTTGGGCACTGGGATGATGGTGGAGCGTTTGAGGCAGGAGGGCACTTCACACAGCTCCAGGGATTGGTTGAAGATCCGGGTGAAGATGGGCGTCAACTGCTCAGCACAGACTCTCAGGCAGGAGGGGGACACTCCATCAGGTCCTGGAGCCTTCCTGGTCTTTTGTTCTCTTCACTTTGACATGGGTTTAGTTCCAGATTTCCTGAGCTGATCAGAGACCTGTACTGTGAATCAGGATTTGGGATTAGCCCGGTAACTTCAGGTTTAACTCTGGGTTTTCAGAATTACCAAAGTGGTTCACTTGTGAACAGGTTACATCGCCATGGTAACTTATGCTGCACAGCTAACCTTCTCTGGAGCAGGTAAACTTCAGAGGATCAGATCAAAACCTGTCAACAGACTGAATATTGACCAATCAGATCACTGGAAAAAATGGAATAATCATTCCTACAGGATCCCATATGGGACAAAGTGTTTATAACAAAGTGGCAAAAAAAAATAAGGAGCAACAGATTTTTTTTTTCTAGAAGAGTTGAATCATTTTTCTGTTGGAGCTTTTCCATGTGTTCACTCTGGTTTTAAAGCAAACAGAAGGAGAGTTTATCACTAAATAACAACATAATAAATATTCTAGTTTCATTTGAAGTGAACAAAGATTCTTTAATCTGACATAATTCTTGACACTGTTGATTCAATTCAATTCAATTTTATTTATATAGCGCCTTCCACAATCAAAATTGTCTCAAAGCGCTTTACAGAGACCCAGAGCCTGACCCCAGAGCAAGCACTTAAGGCGACAGTGGCAAGGAAAACTCCCTTTTAACAGGAAGAAACCTTGAGCAGAACCTGGCTCAGATGGGGGACCCTCCTGCCGATGGCCGGGCTGGGTGAAAGGAGGAAAAGGAGGAAGATAGGACAGCTAGGAATGGAGGAGAGGGGGAGAAGGACATGCAGCATAATACAGACAGTGTGGGTCAGTATTTACATTACAGTTAGTGAACAGTTATTGGATAATGTGTGCTCAGCAGATTAGAATTATGAAACAGAGCACGGAGGCAAAAAGCTGTCATGACTGGTAATTATTTACATTACAGTTTGCAAAGAATATTAATCAAATATTTATCTGTAGCAGAATGGAACATTAAAACATGTTAGAAATAGATCATTGTAAACAATAAACAGCAGCAGGTGGGTGGAGCCAGGACCATAGGACATGCAGCTCCGGAGCCAGAGGTACCTGCAGAAAGATACTGTCACACTCTGCTCCAGCCATGGACTCAGTATTTTTCCACTGCCCTGCTCACACTCTGCTCCAGCCATGGACTCAGTACTTTTCCACTGCCCTGCTCACACCACACCCACTAATCACACACCTGCTCTCACTCACCAATCAGCTCACCTACCAGTATATATTCTCCAGCCTCACACTCACTCGGTGCCAGATTGTTCTCTGCCATGCAAGACTTTCCAGCGTTTACCTGCCTGTCTTCCCGGTACCGACCCTGCCTGATTACGACCTGCCTGTTTTTCCTGATCCCCGGTAAATTACCTCTGCCTTCTGTTTCGACCACGAGCTCAGCCTGTCTCTCTCTGGACTGTTTGCCTGATTCTGCCTGCCTCCCTGTTACTGAACTTTTGCCTGCCTCGACCAAGCCTTCTGCCCAGCCCGTGAACTGTTTTGTGTGCCAGTTAATAAACCTATTAACTGATCATCAGTTCATTGCCTGTTTTGTACTGCACTTGGGTTCATACTATACCCGTCACAGGTACAGAGAAAGAGAGACCAGAGAGAAACAAACACAGGACTACGGGACAGAGAGGACACAGAGTTAATGACATGTAATAAAGGCTAATAAATTTGAGAGTGGGTCTGAGGAGAGAAAGAGAAAGAAGAAGAAGTGCGCAGCAAATCATGGGACGTCCCCCAGCAGCCTAGGCCTATAGCAGCATAACTAGGGGATGATTCAGTTGCCTGACCCAGCCCTACTAAGGGCTATATCCTTAACTGTAACAGTGTCTATAGAGATAATTGTGACTAACTATAAGTTTAATAAATAACTAGGACTGTAACTACAACTAATTATAAGCTTTATCAAACAAGAAGGTTTTAAGCTTCGTTTTAAAATTAGAGAGGGTGTCTGCTTCCCGAACCCAAACTGGCAGTTGGTTCCATAGGAGAGGGGCCTGATAGCTAAAGGCTCGGCCTCCCATTCTACTTTTAGAGATTTTGGGAACCATAAGCAAACCTGCATTCTGGGAACCAAGCAATCTGTTAGGATGATATGGTACTATCAGCTCTTTGAGATATGAAGGAGCCTGGCCATTGAGGGCCTTATATGTAAGGAGAAGGATTTTAAAATCAATTCTGGATTTTACAGGAAGCCAATGAAGAGAAGTTAGTACAGGAGTAATGTGATCTCTCTTGCTAATTCCAGTCAGTACTCTCGCTGCAGCATTTTGGATCAGCTGGATGCTTTTTAGAGAGTTAACTGGACATCCTGATAATAGGGAATTACAGTAGTCCAGCCTAGAAGTAACAAAAGCATGGACTAATTTTTCAGCATCACTCTGCGACAGAATGTTCCTAATCTTACTGATATTGCGCAGGTGAAAGAAGGCGGTCCTAGAGACTTGTTTTATATGTGAGTTAAAGGACAGATCCTGATCAAAAATAACTCCAAGGTTCCTCACAGTCGTACTGGAGGCTAAATTAATGCCATCCAGAGTAACTATATGATTAGATAAACTGTTTCTGAGGTGTTTGGGACCAAACAAAATAACCTCAGTTTTGTCTGAATTCAGAAGAAGAAAGTTACAGGTCATCCAGGCCTTTATGTCTTTAAGACATGCCTGAAGTATGGCTAACTGATCTGTTTCATCTGGTTTCATAGATAAATATAGCTGGGTATCATCCGCATAGCAATGGAAATTTATTCCATGCTTCCTGATAATATTGCCTAGGGGAAGCATGTATAAGGTGAACAGTATCGGTCCAAGCACAGAACCCTGTGGAACTCCATGACTTACTCTGGTATATATGGAGGGATCATCATTAACATGAACAAACTGGTATCTATCTGATAGATATGATTTAACCAGCCTAGTGCTGTTCCTTTAATCCCAATAACATGTTCCAATCTTTCCAATAGGATATTATGATCAGTGGTGTCAAATGCAGCACTAAGATCTAGCAGGACAAGTATAGAGACGAGTCCATTATCTGATGCTATAAGAAGGTCGTTGGTAACTTTCACCAGTGCTGTCTCTGTGCTATGATGAACTCTAAATCCTGACTGAAAAACTTCAAACAAACCGTTCCTATGCGGATGAGGACTGCATCACCGTCAGTGTAGGACAGAGGACACATGTTGTCATAGCTCCTTCCATTAAACCTTGTGTGGTGTTCATATTTTTGTTACTCAGCCAGTGTTCGTGGGTCTGGTGGACCCGCTGCATTTTTGGGTTTTTAATTCAACACAAACAATTTTATGTTAAAATACTCAACAGATGTTTAGTTCATCTCAATTACAAGCAATATAAACAGCATATATGGTTAATATTTGCCCTTTACCTCTGTTAGATCACATTTATGAATTAAAGTGCTGCTCGTTTTTGTTTGTTTTTTAATAAAATGTAATTAAAAAAGAAAATCAATTATAATCAAGATATGAGTGGAAAAAATTCAACAGATTTACAAATGAAACAAGGTTTTTCAGAACAACTCTTGATTTTTCTCAGGGGCTCGTCCATCAGATTTCCCTGTGTAGACTTGTAAGTTCAGCTGCCTGGTTAGCTCAGTTGGCAGAGCACAAGACTCCGTCTCTCTTGTGGGTTTGAACCTAGCCTCCCATGGGTCCACCCGAGGGAGGTGCCATCGGACTTTGGTGCTTTGTGGCAGTCACCACGCGACCTTGGCCTGGACTCAGGCGGATGACAACATGACATGACTTGTAAGTTCCAAGCATATGAGGAAGTGGCATCACAGGCAGCTGTATATATTCACCATATACCCCTAAATAGCTGCTCATCAATGGTGACATTGTCTCACACTGTCCTGATGGCAGACACACAAAACAGCAGGGACAGACAGGTGGAGGACAGAGTGAAGGTACACAAGATCTACAATTTCCACACTTTCCAGTGGACCCAAACATCCTGTATGTAATATGGGGGGGTGTACAGTGTGTGGTCATTGAAAATGTGTTCTGATATATGTTTAAGTTTAAGTTATACTTTATTGATCCCTCTTGGGGAAATTACTCTCTGCATTTTACCCACACAAAGTGAACAAAACACACACACACAAGCATGCACATGCACTGGAGATGCTGTGGCAGGAGTCTTCTCTTGGCGGAGCCCGGGGAGCTGGGGTAGATCGGTGCCTTACTCAGGGGCACCAAGGAGGGGGGGAGGGGGGGGGGGCATCTCTTTCACCACCACCTATATCCATTGTGCGTATCACTTGAGCTTGGTCAAGGAAACAAACTGGCGACCCTGCAATCTCCGGGCAGTCCAAAGTCCAAAGCCACGCGCTTAACTTGCTTCCTCACGGCTGCCCCCACAGAAAATGAGCCAAGGTTTGAGTTTGAAAAAACAATTAATTGTATGATTTTTCTTTTGATAAACAATGAAAACGTATCCGACAAACCTGAACACTATACAAGGGTTAAAGTCCTTTTTATTAAACTCAAGATCACTGGATCAAAGTCCAAGGCCAGGAAACAAAACTTAAACAACTAAATCGTCCAAGAAGGAGAAAAACTTCAAAAGCTCAAGTTCAAAACTTCAAACTCTGAAGTCCTTACTTGAGGTGAACAAATGAAAATGAATCCAAAGGGAACAGAGGACAAATCCTGGAAGTGACAAAGACAGGGAAACAGGTAACACTAAGGACAGGACAGCAGGTGAACACAGAGTCCAGGATGAGAAAAGCAGGTACAACCACAGCAAGAACACAGCAGGAACAGACTTGGACAAAACACTGGTGAACACAGGCTAGGACTGAGACACACTGACAAGGAGACAAGGGAAGAATGAGACTTAAATACACTAGGGCTAATTGACAACAGGTGACACACATTAGGGCGGGACAGACAATCAGCAAAGGAGGGAAACAGGAAAAAGACAAGAAGTCCAAAAAGAGTTGAAAATATCCTGTCCTCATGCACAGATCCTGCAGTTTTTCATATGTATTCAGTATTGTATTCACTCAGTATTGGCCTGTCTCCATTGGCTGGCACTGGAGTTTAGAATGAAACATGAAATCTGAGTTATTACCTAACACAGAGAAACCACTGAGTACATTTGTGAATAGTTGTCTCCGTTCAGGAAGCAGCCTGACTTCCTCTAGTAAATAATAACAAATAAGGAGCTCTTACATGGACTTATACAGTAAACAATCATCACAATCATTTCAAGTTTCCATCATATTATTCCTGAGATAATATGAAACATTTCCAAATCAGCACTTCAGGAGCTTTGGCACCTTCTAGAGGCAGTTAGTGGAAAGAAGCTCAGGTGAAGAGCAGATTTCATTGTTGACTCTCTTTAATATCACACTTTGTGAATGTGTTCCTCTTCTGCTCTCAGCTTTCTTACCCTGGACTTCATCTGTCAGCCAGTGATGATGTTTAACCCAGCACGTGCTTCATGGTTCACTTCTGTTTATCTGAACATCTCAGCTGCCATCCCTGGTGGGGTGAGTGCAAAGAGGTTTGGAAACAATATAGAGATGACATTTCTGGAAATCAGATTCAAAATGATCAACTTTACTCAGTACCCTAAAACAGTTCCTATTGGCCCACATTTTCTCTGCTCCTCCTCTGTTTAGGGGCCAGGAACCATGGTCAAGCCCTAAATGTTACATGGACACTTTTCTTCATCACTACAGAAGTGTTTATTTTTGTACAAGTTCATGTGTAAAGCTGGAAATACTGCACACACAGCTAATTTTAGCCTCTGGAATAAACTGTGTGAGTTAAAATAACTCTGTTCCTGGAGTTGAATTTTTAACTCTGAAACAGAGTTAACTTGAACTCCTCCTGATGTTAAAATACTCATCCCTCACTGAGTGTAACTCTAAAATTTAGTTTATTTTGATATAAACTCTTCTCCAGTGTTGACACCTAACACTCAAAATGTGTTTTATTTACATTTTTTAGAGTTAAAATGTATTCATTATTATATATTAGTTTTATGGGAAAATGACCACCAAACACCATCCTGTTGATTTTTTGCTTTTATTTCTGCAAATATATTTAAAAATTCAACACATGACACTTTGAATTAATTGCTGCCTTAAAACTGTAAAATTTAACAGCACACAGGCAGCAAATAATGCCAATGAAAAACATTAGTGAAGTTGTACAAAACACTGTAAACAACACATTACTGCATAATAAAATGTCTGCAAATGTATAAAAAACTGACACATTTCTCTGAGGTGCATTGTGTAACTTTAGGTAGACGACTACTCACTTTACAGTTCAAGTATAAAACAGTAAGAGAACTCATTAAATTCAGATTAGAAATCAGATTATGCAACTCTCTGATACAACATAACATTGTGAATCACAACCATATGACATCTGAGCATCAAACCATTTGAAATATCTTAATCTCTCCCTTTCTAGAATCAGTTCACTCTGTGTCGTGTCACTCACTTGGAAAGCATGGAAGTGATCATGGAAACAAGTTTCATGCTCAATCAAAACAAAAAACACTTTGTGCAAAATGATTGATGTTATTTTGCTGAACAATGGTTCATGTTTTCATCAGTACCAGTGCACACAAAGAGTCCAACACGATACTCAGCTCCACAGCATTTCACCCACTGTGCGACACAGACGATGGCTTCACAATCAAGGTGAAGAGATGCTGTTATATCTTCAGAAAAATCCAGTGTTTCAACTGAACTCATTTTAACTGGACCAGACTCAACTGTTTTTAAGGACAGGCATTCCCAGTGATAGCTGCTTGATAACCTGCTTGACAGATTCCTCTAAATTTTCAGTTGTATAAAGAACTACAGTATTTGGTTCACCACTCCCCAAAAGCTTGGCTATAACTGAAGCACACATGTCTTTGTTGTGAGTAGAACCTGAAGGACCTGCTTCAGTATTTTGGAAATGAGATGAAGTATTTCATCAGTTACAGACTGAGAATTGTTTACTGTCTCTGTGTCGTTGTTGAAAGGGATCTGGTTAGACACACTTGTGTTATCAATGGAGCTGTGTATCTTAATGAGATGTCTCCTGAATCCACAATAACTAGAGAGACTTTTACCTGGATACATGGCATGAATTCATTTGAGGTTCCTGAACAAAAGCAACACTGAACCAAAGGATGAATTACAGAGGAAACAGCTCAACATTTTGGCTAAATAAGCTACTTATGGTTTGTTTAACAGCTTTGCTCTGAGCTCTTTTACTCTGTCTGCAAAAATGTGTACAGGCTGGAGAAAACGCCTTGAACAGCTCATCAAAAGCACCAAAGGATGTACATGACTGACATGACAGAAGCTTTTTGTCCAAGACAATATAAAAGGTGAAAACCTGGGTCTTTGAAGTTTCTGTGGTAAGAAGATATGGCTGATGGGTTCCTTCAGTGGTCAGGAGATGATCCTCAAGGCTTTGGGATGACTGAAACAAGAGAAATATGTTTACAAAAATGTGTTTCTAAAACTCAGCAACATCTACAGTATTTGGAAGTTTTGACAAACCTTCTGAAATTTTACCAGATGATCCGTTGCCTCTCCGACACTGATCTTTGTGGGACGCTTTCTTCCAGCTGGTTGTGGAGTGAGAAGATGAAGCAGCACCAGAAGAGAAGCCATGTTGCTGTCCCACTCTGGGGACAGAGTGAAAAGTACTTTTACACTCATTATATATATTAAGTAGTGTGTTTATGATATTGCTCTGTGCATTGTTCTAATGGTTTTACTATGATCTTAAACATATACACATATAACAACTATTAATGGCCCAGTCATTATAAATCTGTGCTGGAGAGCAAAGCAATGTTCAGCCCTCACACTGTATCTTAACTGCAGACTTAAGTGGCCTATTTAGACTCAGAGATGCTGTTGTAAAATAAATCAATAAAAACACAATAAACTGACGACTGTTGGACGACTCACATAACTGCATTACTATTCTGATGATAACTGTACCTGCTTCATCAGCAGTGTCAGATCCTTCATTCAGGGCAGCTTTCAGTTGTTGTTTTAAGAGAGACGTCTCTTTCAGGTTCCTGCCTCCTTGATAACTTTATCTTTAAAACTGCTGTTCCATTTTTCAAGGAACCTTAAAGCAACCTCTGCTCCAAACATCAGTGAGAAGTCTTGCAAAATCTAAATAAAAAGAGAAAAACTACATTTTCAAACATTTAAAATGAACCAATATTTTTACTTAAAAATATATTTAATACTAACCAGTCCCATGACATCCAAGAAATGTGGAAACGTGTGTAATACATCAGCTGACCGCTGTGGGTCATGAAGAATCTGCTGATGGTAGTAGAAGGTTTCTCTCATCTTCTGTAACACTAAGTCAGGATCAGCTGTGTAGTGAAGGAGAGATATGGCTTCCATGCATTCATCTCTGGCTGATCATCTTATGTTCTGGATGATGTGGGACCTCCTTTTAGCTCCACTCTACTCTGGGATGAAGAGGTGGTTCTGGATTTGTCTTCATGCACCACTCAAGAAAGGGTTAGGGCCTTTGTTGCTTTGAATATCATGTTTCAGTGTTCCTGAAAGAGTAACCGTGTGGTGGAATATTTCAAACTTCCAGTCTCTTCATACTCTTTAATCACAGTCATCTCTGCTGGTTTTGAAGTAAGAATTTGCTCCACATTCTCAAAAAGAAAACATTATATATTTACAACTACACTTAGATCTATGTTGTAAGCAAATACATTTATCTAATACCTGTATATATAACTTCATTTTTTTTAGGAATTATGTCTAATAAATAATGATTAAAATCTAGTTGAATACAAGTTGGAAAACAATTACATTTTTTGCAAGAACACTGTCCATCAAAGGCTGGCATCCAGAATCACTTGTGTCTCTGCTTAAAGTGACAGAGACTGACAGTGTATCTGTCAGACTTGGAGTTAAAATACACGTTTCTCACCGCTGTTCAAAACAGCAAGGCTACAGTTTATAAGCTCAACAGTTAGCATGCTAGCCAAAACTGACTTTTTAGCTGCGTCTGCGCCGTTGAGCCGGAAATTATACTCTTAAAACACCGACATGCGGTTGCATTGTTGGATGGTTATTTCCAAAACAGTATTAATTACCTTCAAGATGCGCGTCGTCATTCATTTGTGAAGCTTATCAAACTGTTTGTCATTACCATCATACAGACACATCACACGCCACAGACAGTATGGCCGACATTTACGTTTGAGTGAAAGCTAACAGCTCCACAATGGCAGCTAAGGACAGTTAGCTAACTAATGCTGCGGGAGCTACTTGCTCTAAATAATGGAGTAAAAGCAATGGGGTTACGTTCAACATCAAGTTGGCAGTCATTAGCGGTACTATGTAAGTAGTTAAAGTGAGAACAATGACAAAATATCACGCATTTAAAGTACTTTTTGATAAAAATCATGCTCTTACCAGCCTTGTGACGACGTTCCTTGTGCTGCTCATGCCGCGATAAAATGCGTCGTGAACTCCAGGGACAGAGTTAAAACCAGATCCTGAACACCAGGGAATAAACTCCAAAATTCAACTCGGCCTGGGTGTACACCTTAACACAAACTGTAGTCAGAGTTATAAAATAAACTCCAGAAATGTAACTCTTTCACACTTTTTTGCCTGACTCCAGATTTTAGTACTTTGTGAATTTGCTGTGTGTTAGTACATGTAGTTGTGTACAGTTCAGCTGCTGCTGTCCTTGGTGCTGAATTCACCAACCCAGCTGAATGGTCCTGAGTGCTTATTGTTGAAATTCATTTGGTATTTTGGAGAAGATTGAATATCATTAGTATGGGTTATGTTTTGGTTAGAGTTAGGCTTTCAGTTATGATGTGTCCTCATAACTATATTAAGACAACAATGTGTGTGTGTGTGTGTGTGTGTGTGTGTTTGTCCTTTGATGCCTTTGATGTATCAACATTCTACAGTCTGATGTCACAGGCTGCAGTAAGTGGACACACAGCCAGAGACAAGTTCAGAAGTCAAACAGGAGCAGAAACAGTTGGACTGGACAGGACTTGCTCATGATTTAGGAAGAAAGAAGCACTCAGATATTTCTGCACAATGATTGACAAGGAACGGAGGAGCTACTGCTGTTACAAGGACAAGAGGAAACTACAGGAAAGTCCAGATCACCTCCAAGGTTTTCAGTAAGTCAAACCTTTTTTAGTTGATGTCAGTGTTTTAGTTCAGTGGGATGTGTTTGTTAAATTGGCATGATGTCTAATCACACAAGAACTTCAGCCCAAAGGTTTCAGTACATGTTCAGTTTATTTATGTTGATTGTATCGGTGAGATTTTCATATTGTCAACTTAGGTTTCCATTTTTTTTGCTTCAAAGCATTATGGTTTGTGTTAAAGGAAAGGTGCCTATTTTTTCAAGTTTATCTTTTAAACTTAAAATGTTCAAACACATGCTTTTATGTAAATTGAAATCATTTGTGGTTGTTGCTTTGGATCCTCCTAAATGATGGAACATAAAATCCACAGTCCATGTCCTGTGTAAAAGGGACTTCCAAAGTTCAAAAGAAGCAAACATGAGGCTTCAGCAGTCTGACTTATGTAGTTGAAACAGGCGTCCTCCAAGTCTTTTTATCATTTATGTTGAAGATCAACCACCAGTTCTTTGCATGTGGAACAGTAGTTTGCCTGCAGCCACAGATCCAGACTCTGCAGCTCTGGAGGTGGAAGTAACTGCAGAGACGAGAAAGCACAACACCATGGGAGAGAGAAGAAGCCAAGTTAGTAACATACATTAATGGGATATGAATGTGTACAGATGGAGAGGGAGAGGAGGAGAGAGGAAATCAATGCATCATGTGAAGTCTTCCAGCAGTGTAGACCTATAGCAGCATAACTAGTGGCTCATTCAGGAAAGCCTTACTCAGCCCTGACTATAAGGTTCATCAAAAGGCAAAGTTTTAAGCCTCCTCTTAAACATGGAGAGGGCGTCTGCCTCCAAGACCCAAACTAGTAGATGGTTCCACAGTAGAGGAGCCTGATATCTGAGGGCTCTGCCTCCCATTCTCTCTATTGGAGACTTTAGGAACCACAAGTAAACCTGCATTCTGGGAACACAATGTTCCAGGGTAGTAGGGGATGGCTGCACTGCTGCTGGGACCCGGCTTGGTAACACAGCCGGCCATTGCCAACTCTGAACATTCTCCTCTCCTTAGCTGTGTCTTCAGTAGCTAAACTTGTGTATCTATGCTGAAGATTAGAGAGAAAGCTCTGTTCTAAAACGTCTCTCTGTTTTCAGCTCTCAGGACTTTTGCAGCTTCTACCTCAGTCTCTACAGTTTGGAGTTTAGTCTCACTCCTGTGCTCTTGTTTGTACTTTGGGATATCAGCCTTATGTCACTGTTTACTGATCAGTTACAGCCATATCAGAGCTGTGTTATGTTACTGATAATACAAACCAAACTTTTCCTGCTTAACTGGGAAAAAGTTAATACAAAGAACTCTGAAATATCACATTCGGTGTGCAGCTCACACTGTTGGTGGTTGGGGTCTTCAGACTCCCTGAAAGCTGACATACAGTATTAGTTGAAGAAGGTAGTATTTTTATTTTGGATGAAACACATCCAGGTGTATCACTGTCCCTGTATAGTGTGCTGACTTTCTAAATGTACCTCGGACATGTTTTAAGACTCAGGAAGATTGTGCTTTCCAGTTTGCAGCCTCTAAAATTTGGAATAATCTCCCAGTAAGTCTGAGGTGTGTGGACTCTGTGGACTCTTTCACAAAGCAGATACAAATCCATCTGTTCACACAGGTTTTTAGGTAACGTAGTATTTTATGTTTACACTTGTGTTCTATATCTGCTCCTCTCTTGTATTTTATCTGCTGTTCTTATTGTTTTATTTATTTGTTTCTCTCTCTTTGACTGTGAAGCAGTGTGTGACTAGATTAGAGCCTTTGTGGAGGCAGAGTGATGAGTCTGTGCTTTAAATGAAAACTGGGATTGTGGAAAAAATCTTCTTACCTAAAAATACAAACTGTTCATCCTGCTTCATCCTGTTCTGCCAGTTTACTTCTGCAGTTGAGACCAAATCTCATAACTTAAAGTGAATCTCTGAGCACAGACTTGTTCAAATATACACACTGCCCTATACAAGAAGGGTCTTCTTAGGAGACTCAGGTCCTTTGGAGTGCAGGGGGCGCTCCTCAGGTCCTTCTTTGACTCTGCTGTGGCATCAGCCGTTTTCTATGGTGTGGTCTGCTGGAGCAGCAGCATCTCTGCGGCGGACATGAAGAGACTGGACAAACTGATCAGGAAGGCCAGCTCAGTCCTGGGTTGCTCCCTTGACCCAGTGCAGGTGGTGGGAGAGAGGAGGATGGTAGCAAAGCTATCATCAATGATGGAGAATGAGTCCCACCCCATGCAGGACACACTGACTGCACTGAGCAGCTCCTTCAGTGAGAGGCAGCTTCACCCCAAGACAGTGAAGGAGCATTATCGCAGGTCCTTCCTTCCCGCGGCTGTTAGACTGTACAACCACATGCACACAAACCACTTGCACACATACTCTGTCCTGGACCTAAAAACTGGTGCTATATGTGCAGCCTTCTTCTTCTTCTTTTTTCATACTGTTTACTGTTTATAGTATTTATTATTATTATTATTATTATTATTATTATTGTGTATTATTGTGTAAATCCTGAGTGTCTTCTTTGCTGCTGTAACAGTGTAATTTCCCCATTGTGGGACTATTAAAGGTTTATCTTATCTTATCTTATCTTACTGCATATGAAGTTCAATAAGGAAAACATTTACAGTGACACTGAGGCAATTAATTCAAATCTTATACCAACAGCCTGTAAAAGAAACAGTGTTCTCCTGTTAGCTTTTTAATTAGCTATTGAATTTAATGTTTTATTATTGATATGATTGTCAGTTGTTAATGTGAATCACAGTATGTTGCCTCTTAAATACAGTCACAGCAGTGTTTGTCCTTCAGAGCTGTGCAGAGGCTGAACTGGGCTGTGTCTCTTTTGTCAGAGTGAGGTGTAAAGCTGAGTGTTTGTCTGCTGACTGCTGGTAGAAATGACTGGAAAGTGTCTTTCTGTCTCCTGTCAGTCCATAATAAGTCCTCCTTCAATCATTTTGACTCATGTTTCTTTTAGATCTCGTTCAACTTATCTTGTGCTGTTAGACCTTAAATCCACAGAGTCCTGCTGTATGTTGGTCTCTTCTCTGCATCACACTGAGATAACAGTTACACCTGTCACCTGAATCAAGTAGGAAGCTGATGGTGAAAGTTAAATGACTTATTTTTATGCTGGTGTGAGAGTTTACATGCAAGTGTGTTTGTTAACTGTGAATCACATTGTGGTTAAGTTTGTGTTTGGGAGATTTCCTCCATGTGTTTATGGAAACAGATGAAGGTATCAGGTCATTCCATTATTTGATGATCTCTACCTGTTAAACCATCCACAGCAGCTGTGGATGTGTGTGTGTGTTTTTGTCCTTTGATGCCTTTGATGTATCAACATTCTACAGCCAGATGTCACAGGCTGCAGTAAGTGGACACACAGCCAGAGACAAGTTCAGAAGTCAGTAGAGTCAGTACATGTTAGTAGTTCATGTCAGTGTTTAGTTTAGAAGTTAATGTTTTGAAATGTTTTGTCCAAATGATATGTTTGTGAAATTGGGACGACAAGTAATCATACCCATAAGCCCAGTGGTTTTATTGTGTGCTTATCATTCATGGACAATATTGAGTTTTTTTAAATGCTGATCTAATTCTAATGTAAATGATGGAGCATAAAATCCACAGTCCCTGTCCTGTGGAAAAGTTGACTTCCAGAGATGAAAAGAAGCAAACATGAGGCTTCAACAGTCTGAGCAAGTTTCTATCTTCCAGGTATTTTTAGTCCAAAATTCCCCTCTTCTACCTGAACCTCTGTGATCTGGGGTTTACTTTCACTCCTCTGTTCCAGTTTGGACTTTCAGATATCAGCCTTATTTCACTGTTTACTGATCATTTTCAGCCACATCACAGCTGTTATGTTACTACTAATGCAAAGCAAACTTTTTGCTGTTTCTTTTAAACAAGGAAAAGGTTGTAAGAAAATGAAATGTGTTTCTCAGTGAGTTAGCGTCACTTTATTAATGGTTCAGATCAACAAATCAGTTTGCTGTGCAGTAAAGTGGAAGAAACACTTGCAGCGTTCCAGCACAGCTTTAGTGATAGTGGCTGTTCACAGCATGGCTTAATGTGAGTACACCTCCACAATGGAAAACACTATTTGTTAGAACGAGGAGTATATTGATTTTAGATGTCACATTTCCAGCCCACTCACCTTCCCAGTTTAGTATAAGGAAGCTGGTGTATTTGTTTGGAAAGCTTGCACTGTGGTTTTGGAAGCCACGCCTCCTTGTCTCTTGTGGCCCCAGTCAAGTTCTCTACATCCTTGAGTCCCTGCCACATGCGCCGTGGGTCTGAGGTGTTGTAGTAATCCTCCAGCTTCAGTCTGTACTGTCTCTTGTCTGATGTCTGATGGATCTACAAAGGTCATATTTAGCCTTTTTGTATTCCTCAGCATTGCCTGAGACATAAGCAGCAGAGCGAGCACGTAGCATGGACCACACTTCACAGTTTATCCAGGGTTTGTTATTGGGGTAGGTTTTAATCCATTTTAAGGGAAATGATATTGTCTGTGCATGTGCTGATGTAACCAGTAACTGCTGCAGCATTCTCCTCTAAGTCCACAGTAGAGTCCTCTCTCACTCCCAGTCTGTGTTGTTAAATCAGTCCTGAAGCATCTGTTCTGATTCTGCATTCCATACTTTAACAGTTCTGCAGACAGGTAGTGCTTGAGGAGCTTATAAACAAAGAACCAGAGAACAGCAAGAAATCAGGCCTCAGGTTTCAATAAAGATATTCAAACTGACTGCAAGTGTCAGTGAAGGAAGTCAGTAGCAACACTATAGGTAAATGAACTCTATACATACACTTGGTTTATGTCTAAGCAGAATTTTTAGGCCCTGATCTAATCACTCAAGGGGCCTTACACTTAGGCCAGTTGTGTGTGTGCCAACTTTGGCACTGAGGCAGGGCTCCAATTCCTTTAAGATGGAGCATTATGTCACAGGAGTAAAGTTAGAGGATTGAGATTTGGTCTTTGCTTTGTGGAGTTTTCTTTTTCTCCTTTTTCTTTTTCTTTTTTTTTTGTGGGTTTTCTCCCATAGGGTTTCACACAATCAGTTAGAGGTCCAGTGTCAGTTCACTGTTGGTGGAGTCACAGATACAGACCAACAACAGGAGAACCTGGAGCTCCAGGAGTCATTAAGATCAGAGTGTAATAGTATCTGAGACTTTACTGTAAATATTCCAGTTCTGGACGTCACAGCACAAAGTGGAGAGAGCTGTGTGTTATTTTAGGAAGTTCCATCAATGTACTGTAGGTCAGGTCTGTGATGTATGATGACACTTGATGGAGGACTTCAAAGCAGCTGTTTGGATTTCAGCCTCATTGTACAGCTGTCAGACTCAGGCCTGTTAAGGAGACACTGATCTTGGTGTTTTGTTTTCATAATAAGTCACATATAATCCATATTATATACAGAGTCCAAACCTCACTGCATCACTAAACAATAACCTAAAGACAAACTTTACACTTACTTGTGCCGAGCAAATGAGGACTGATTGGAAACATCCACTCTGAGGAAACGTTTCAGTGCAGGCAGAGTTCAAGTTCATCTGATAGGCAGTGAAAACGGAGCTCAGTGAGGTTTGATCTCCAGCAGCTGTGGATGCAGCACAAGCTGAACAAGTTTAATAGACTGGCTTTGTAATGTTTCTGTGCAAATGCATCACAAATGAAGAAACAGTCAGAAGAGTGAATGATGAATGAAGGGATGTTACGCTGCCTTTTCATCGTTACCAGTTACAATAACTAGGTAGAAAAAATCATTGAACTCACTGTGCTGCTCAAAGGCTACTGACAGTTACCAGCAACTATTAAGGTGGAATGTTTTCTTGCATGTTATTCAATGCATGAGTTGATGTTGTGAACCAATCAATACACCTTAAATGTCGATATGACAAATATGAGCATTGGATTTATTGGCTTTCTCACAAGACTTTAGTAATGATTGTAGAAACCTGCTGCATCGTCTTCTACATAGTACAAGCTGTTGTCTGTCCCACAATCTGTTCCACAGTTTATGATTTAACTTAGTTTTCTGAAAAGATAATGAAAGTCATCAAAGAATATTGTTGCCTTTGTAAATTAAAAGGATTCATTGCCTTTTGGTGTTTCCTAATAATCAAACATCAAATCAAATCAATAGTTCTCTTATACAAAGTGTGATTTATTTCATTGATTCTTTCCTACACTCATACTTTGCAGGTCAAAAACAGATTTGACTATTTCTGAAAATGGGGCAAAAATATTTCTGCAGATCTTCCACTTGAGGGAGCTGCTGGTACATGTGTCCAGTACTGAATGTGTTTTCCATTCATCCAACTGGGTCTGTACTATCATCATGTCTGCACTTTGATGTAGTCATCTCTGGTGGCAAAGCAGAAAGGCTCATAGCAGTACATACCTGTGTGAACAACTGTTCTCTTTGATGAAGATAAACAAAACATCACACAGAAGTCGTCTTACTGACGAACACCTTCAATCAATCCTGAGGGTTTCCTCAGCTCAGAGCCGGACCCCAGACATTATTAACTTGAATCCAAGATGAGACACCAAGTGTCTGGCTCAGAGGATAGATAGGCAGTATTTTATTAATCCCTCGGGAAGGTTCCTCCGGGAAATTCAGTTAAAATATGAAATGTAAAACAGCAGGAATTTAAAAAATAAAGTGAAGTGTAAAAGCTGCATAATCAACACAAATGTCCAAGATTGATTGTATAATGTTCAGGTAGAAAAGTGCAGTTATTGTTCAGTTGTATTGTTTAAAGTGCAGTTATTTTACTGTCCATTTGTATTGTTTAAAGTTTGAGGTGTGGTTGTTTATTTTTTTATTGTTCATTTGTCTTGTTTGTTTAGTTGGAAACCTTCAGGCCTCCTCTGAAAAATATTACAGCAGCAAATTGAGCTTTAATGCTTTTTTTTCTTAGTAAAGTATTGTTCCGCTCGAACATCTTCAGTGCTTCTTGTCAGAGTGGAGGATGAGCAGCATTCTTCTGAAACATATTCCTTCATTTAAGGAGCGCTGTCTAACATGTGGCTCTAAAACCTTCACTGGGTCCTCACATCCTGTGGTTGAGGACAGCTTCTCTTTTAGACCTTTTCCTCTCACCATCCTGATACAAAGTCCTGGTCTTGCTCAGCATTTGTATACATGTCACAGAGTCCAATAGGAGCTACTTGCAGTATATCTGCATGAAAGTGTTTTCCATATTGTGATTTGACCTGAGTTATCAGGTATGCAGACCAACTCCAAATGTATTTTTCCTGGCCTAGATCCATTAAGACCAGTAAGAGTTATTCACTTATTCAAGCTTTTTGAACTGGGACAGCTCTTATCAGTAAATGTGTTTTAAATCTAATGTTCCATTCTTAGAAAAAGGAAAGCTTTGGATGTCTGTGACTCTTTTGTTGAATCTGTTTTTTTAATCTTTTTTCATTTTGTTGTGGTTTGAGCCCAAAATCATGACAAGCATCATTACTGGAGTGGATGCCATCACATGAGCAAACTGTGACTTGTACTGATTCCACACAGTATCATATTCTGCAGCAGTGGAGTTTCCTGTCACCCTCTGCCATATGTGTCCTGTCAGTGTCCAGCTGAAGCCAGTGAACATGAGCAGGAAATGCTTGTAACATCTGAAGAGTGGACTTCTTCTGAGCTGATTAGCTTCATTATCTGTAGCTTTGTATTTCTTGCTCTGTGGTTGGGAGCCAAACGTCCTCTGAGGTATGAGAGGTTAGGTTTAACAGTGAGGTAGAATGCTTAAGAGATGCTTTCCTTGATATGTCTGGATATTAAAGGTTTGCATGCAGTGCATCGTTCCTGGTGACATTTTGTCTACCACCAATCCATCTACCATCTTTGTCCAGAAATGTTTTGTTACGTTGAGATGAAAATAGTTGATGACATTTTGGCTGATTCATGATTTAGTCCAGAGGAAAATATCCTGACAGCTGCTCAGAATATCAGTCACAGAGTAAGAGACAGAAAAAGTCCTGCAGAGCTGTTCCCCCAGAGGTGTACTTGATGCTCTCTATCTCACCTCCACAGTTAATGGGCTTCTGGAAGTGGATCTCCAGATGGTCCTGAAGGTCCTCGTCATCCATGATGTCCTTGATGTCCTTGATGTGATCCAGGAGGATGGTTCGGTTTATTCCACAGAGTCATGTTGGCAAACAAACCTCTGATGTCAAGTCAAGCTGACCACAGTTGTTCATCTATATTTGATTTTGATGCTAACCACTGACCAGTATCACAGACGACTCATGTGGACTTCAAAGTAAAACTCTGAACAGCACTGTTAACATGAAAGAAGTGATGAAAACTATGATTGGATGTGATTGGATTAATGATTGTAATAAAATTACTCATCAAAGTCAAAGACAGATGTTGACTTTCAGATGTGTGTGTACGGTGTGTGTGTCTGTTTTAGGCTGTGTGATCAGACTGTGTGATCAGGTAATCCTCAGGTGAAATCAGCTCTTTATTGCAGCCCTTGACTTTGGGTTTTCACCATGGTTTGTTGAGGGTTCAGTGAAGAACTGATGAGTTCTACTCTGCAGTGCGTGGAGGAACACAGACCATAATACCCAGTCTCACTGCATTCCCTTTGAGTGGCTCTTTGTTTTGATTCTTTGTTCTGCCCTTATATCTTTTTCCCTCTTCTGTGATTGTCTGTCCCGCCCTGATGTGTTTCACGTGTTACACAGTTCAATTCAATTCAATTCAATTCAATATTATTTATATAGCGCCTTCCACAATCAAAATTGTCTCAAAGCGCTTTACAGAGACCCAGAGCCTGACCCCAGAGCAAGAACTTAAGGCGACAGTGGCAAGGAAAACTCCCTTTTAACAGGAAGAAACCTTGAGCAGAACCTGGCTCAGATGGGGGACCCTCCTGCTGATGGCCGGGCTGGGTGAAAGGAGGAAAAGGAGGAAGATAGGACAGCTAGGAATGGAGGAGAGGGGGAGAAGGACATGCAGCATAATACAGACAATGTGGGTCAGCATTTACATTACAGTTAGTGAACAGTTATTGGATAATGTGTGCTCAGCAAATTACAGTTATAATAGGAAACAGAGCACAGAGGCAAAAAACTGTCATGACTGGTAATTATTTACATTACAGTTTGCAAAGAATATTAATCCAATATTTATCTGTAGCAGAATGGAACGTTAAACGTGTAAGAAATGGATCATTGTGAACAAAAGTTCATTTGTGTATTTAAGTCTCTGTGTTTCCTTCATTCCTCTGAGTTTCCTCATGCTTCTACTCAGTTCCTGTTCATGTTTTACTGGCAACAGGAGTTGTCATGTTTTATACTTATTCTACATCATGAAGCTTGTCTGAAGTCACAATGACAGGGGGCCCAGCCCCATTATGGTCTATCTGCACACACATCTGCCTTCATTCAAGATACAAATATGAAACTGGTGGAAACAGTAAGTGATGTATCCACATTAATGTGAAGCCTGAATGTTTTGTTGAAGACATCACTGTTGAAATGGAGAATTTAGTTCCATTGGAGCTCAGCTGATTCAACTGAT
Source organism: Toxotes jaculatrix (assembly GCF_017976425.1). NCBI lineage: Eukaryota > Metazoa > Chordata > Actinopteri > Toxotidae > Toxotes > Toxotes jaculatrix. The sequence goes on along the minus strand of NC_054405.1, from coordinate 2,021,143 downwards.
CGATAATCAATAATAATGAAAACATCAAACAGCAGCAGAGTGTGTGTGTGTTCACACTGGGAGTCATGAGGAGGTTTCATGTCTTAGCATGTGAACTTCAGTCTGACTGAGACCCGTCCAACCAGTCACACTGCATATTTGGATAATGAAGAGACCACACACACAAACACACACACACACACCTCTCTGGGAGTTTACTTTCATTTTGACCAAACGTTGTGGCACAGATGATTTTCTCCATCTGAAGGTAAATGTCAGCAGTTTTAATGTTTTACTCGTCAGCTCTCCCTGTTGTTACCTGGATTTTCTGACCATTGATTTATGGTGGGGGTTTTTTTTTCGGCTTTTTTTGTGTGTGTCAGTTAAAGTTCACTCACACAAGAAGCTAAGGAAAAAGAAGCTTGAAGTGAAGAACTAAGAGCCTTTCCTACACTGACAGGAGAGAGCTGCAGAGGGATGAAGTTCATGCGATAACTGAGTAAGTGGAGCTCTTGATTGGTTTGATTTGTCTTCATTAAAGGGACATGGTTTTCTCTAGTTTGTGGAAAATGTTGACAGTGATGTCACTAGTTCTTCTGGTTATTTTAGCTGGAGAAACTGGTTTATTAAAAGTGTTTTACAGTTGGATGGAGTTTGTTGAAATCAGGAGGAGGTTTGAAACAGTCGTTAGTCTCAAACTGAAATATTAGCTTGGAAACTTTAGAGGACATTCATGTTTATTTATTTATTTAACCTTCATTTAACCAGGTAAGTCAGTTGAGAACCAGTTCTCATTTCCAACGACAACCTGGCCAAGAGGCAGAAGCATGAGGCATGTTATACAATAATTCAGCAAACACGATAAACAATAAACGATAATCGCGATACAGAACATTCACATAAACACATGAAGTTCACTCTCATAAATATATACAACACATACAATAAGGAGATCCCACAAGCAAATTAGAAGCAGGTGCACTGAAAACAATTGAAGTTAAGGTTTTAGTCTCTTGAAGATACAGAATGTTCACTGAATAAAAGCTTTGCAGTCTTTTATTTTGAAAAGCACGTACAAGTTGTTTGGAATCTAATACTTTTGTAGTGAAAAGTAACTCAGTCCTTTTATTGCAGTGCTGCACTGAAACTCCAGTGTTTCCATTTTCTGCTTCTTTATACTTTGACTTCACAACTTTCCAGAGGGAAATATTTCACTGTTTTACTACATTTATTTCACAGCTACAGTTACTTTTCAGATTAAGATTTGAAATAAAAACCAAATGAGTCTGTTCTGCATGATCAGCACTTTAACTTTTGACAGTTGAAGTATATTTTACTGATTACACTCATGGACTTTTACTCAAGTGAAATTAGAAAGCAGGATTTTTAGATTGTGTCAGATAAAACCAGTGGATCTCAGTCTGTCTGTGTGTCAGTGAATGGAAATGCTCGTCCCTGGATCCTGTGTGCTGCTCTGCACTTCACTGCAGCTTCATGACCCCATCTAGTGGACTGACAGTGGAAGTACAGCAGCTGATGGCAGCTTCCTCTGCCTCACACTGCTGTCTGACTGCATTCAACTGACACTGATATGAAAGAGGAAAGAAGAGCCAATCAGTGGAGGAGCAGCTGATATTTCTACAGGACAAATGATGGAGAGGGTGATTTCAGTTGATGTGCAGATGAATGATTTGTGTTTTCTCTCCAGATGAAGGTAGAAAGCGTGTGTGAGCTGATGTGGATGTGAATTCAGCATCATGAATCAGTGTGAGGACAGAGAGGAGGGAGCCCCTCCCCCTAAAAGCAGTCTGTGTGGGGACCATGAGATCCAGACCAAAGCTCAGAGGTGAGATGAGGATCTCTAACTGTCCATGACTCTTCTCCATGTCAGAGCTCAGCACTCACATCACTGCACCATCATTATTCACACTCAAAGCTCTGTGTGTGTTGTGTTGAAGGCCAGAGCAGCAGCACACACCAGACTCTGCTGGACCTGGACCTGAACATGGACCTGAGCCCAGTTGTGTGTCCATGAAGAGTGACTGGTCAATGGGTCGCCTCATTGATTTCAAAGGACAGCCTCCCTCTGCTGCAAAGAAGTGAGCTGCAGCTGAGTTTAAAATGTATCAGACAGCTGTCCTGTATAACTGGTCTTCTATGAAAGATGAAGTGATTGTGTTTTGTCTCCAGGCTTCATGAATGACACAGTATATGAACATGATCAGGCTGAAACACAGGCTTTAGTGGCAAAGTTGATGTTTCTCTTTTCAAGAAAAGCACTTCTTATGTTCTTATATGTGTCATTCAGATCAGAACTAAAAGTCCCTGTAACTCAGCACCTATCCAGTTCCAGTGTTTGTGTTAGTGTCCTGTAGCAGAGGTGAGACTTCTGTCAAACCCAGTGTGAGTCCTTAAAACTCATCATTTAAAAGGTGGACTTGTTGTGATGACTCTAGGTCATGAGGTACAGAACTGATTGCTTGTTTCCTCTCATTGAGAATGTCACAGCACAGTAGTGTTTGCTTTAATCAGGACAGTCACCACAGAACATAAAAGCAGCTGTTGTTTGTGTACAAAGCATAAAACACTCACAGATGCTGCAAACATAATGTGAGCTAATTCTTCATGATTCCTCCACAGAGTGGGCCAGGAGAGCTCAGAGGTTCCCAGTGCTCAGTCTGCCCAGCAGCATCAAACACACCTGGACTCCATATTTATGGTCTGTACATGGACAACAACTACTTTGACATCTATTGTGTTGACAATAATCTCCATGCTGCACTTTTTAGAGCAGTGGATTGTCAGTGTGTCCAACATGGATCTGATGTTTGGCTCCATGGTTTTACTTTGATTGTGTCATTCATATAGTTTTCTGTTCCAGCTGCTGGAGGAGAACATTGTCACTTTTGTGAAGAAGGAGCTGAAGAAGATCCAGAAGGTTGTGAGTCCAGATTACCCAGAATGCTCAGAGAGTCAGAGGGAGGATGAAGAGGTGTTGGACGGTGAGGATGAAGAGCAGAGGTGGAGCAGCAGAGAGGCTTTTGTGAAGATCACAGTGAACTTCCTGAGGAGAATGAAGCAGGAGGAGCTGGCTGACTGTCTGCACAGCAGTAAGAGGATTTCTCTAAAGATTCAACATGATGGACAAATGGGACATTTACTAACGTCTCAAGACATGGAGGGACATATGTTCATGTGTGTTCTTTAGGGGGATGAACATGTCATGTTTTCTTTATGAATCAGTCATTGATGTTGTTTCTTGTTTGTTCATTCAGGACATGATGCTGCAGTTTGTCAACGTAAACTTAAATCTGCTCTGAAGAAGAAGTTCCAGTGTATGTTTGAGGGGATCTCTAAACCAGGAAACCCAACCCTTCTGAATCAGATCTACACAGAGCTCTACATCACAGAGGGAGGGACTGGAGAGGTCAATGATGAACATGAGGTCAGACAGATTGAAACAGCATCCAGGAAACCAGCCAGACCAGAAACAAGCATCAGACAAGAAGACATCTTTAAAGCCTCACCTGGAAGAGATGGACCAATCAGAACAGTGATGACAAAGGGAGTGGCTGGCATTGGGAAAACAGTCCTAACACAGAAGTTGACTCTGGACTGGGCTGAAGACAAAGCCAACCAGGACATACACTTCACATTTCCATTCACGTTCAGAGAGCTGAATGTGCTGAAAGAGAAAAAGTTCAGCTTGGTGGAACTTGTTCATCTGTTCTTTACTGAAACCAAAGAAGCAGGACTCTGCAGGTTTGAAGAGGTCCAGGTTCTGTTCATCTTTGACGGTCTGGATGAGTGTCGACTTCCTCTGGACTTCCACAACACTGAGATCCTGACTGATGTTACAGAGTCCACCTCAGTGGATGTGCTGCTGATAAACCTCATCAGGGGGAAACTGCTTCCCTCTGCTCGCCTCTGGATAACCACACGACCTGCAGCAGCCAATCACATCCCTCCTGAGTGTGTTGACATGGTGACAGAGGTCAGAGGGTTCACTGACCCACAGAAGGAGGAGTACTTCAGGAAGAGGTTCAAAGAGGAGGAGCAGGCCAGAAGGATCATCTCCCACATCAAGACTTCACGAAGCCTCCACATCATGTGCCACATCCCGGTCTTCTGCTGGATCTCTGCTACAGTTCTGGAGCACATGTTGACCACAGAGCAGAGAGGAGAGCTGCCCAAGACCCTGACTGACCTGTACTCACACTTCCTGCTGGTTCAGACAAAGAGTAAGAAGCACAAGTATGATGAGGGACATGAGACGAGTCCACAGGAGCTGACGAAGGCTGACAGGGAAGTTCTTCTGAAGCTGGGAAGGCTGGCGTTTGAACATCTGGAGAAAGGAAACATCATGTTCTACCAAGAAGACCTGGAGCAGTGTGGTCTTGATGTCACAGAGGCCTTGGTTTACTCAGGAGTTTGTACAGAGATCTTTAAAAGAGAGAGTGTGATCTTCCAGGAAACAGTCTACTGCTTTGTTCATCTGAGCATTCAGGAGTTTCTGGCTGCAGTCTACATGTTCCACTGTTACACAGAGAGGAAGACAAGTGAGCTGAGGACTTTCCTGGGACAAGACTACAAACACTGGGACTCAAAACCAGAGTTTTTTATCAGGAAGACTTTTAAGCATTTTGGAAATAACAATAGCAGCTACCCATCACTTGATGTCCTCCTGAGTGATGCCATGGTGAAATCCCTCCAAAGTAAAAATGGCCACCTGGACCTGTTTGTTCGCTTCCTTCATGGCCTGTCTCTGGAGTCCAACCAGAGACTCGTAGGAGGCCTTCTGGGTCAGACAGAGAACAGACCAGAAATCATCCAGAGAGCCATCAACAACCTGAAGAAGATGAACAGAGATGATATCTCTCCTGACAGAAGCATCAACATCTTCCTCTGTCTGATGGAGATGAACGACCGCTCAGTACATCAGGAGATCCAAGAGTTCCTGAAGTCAGAGAACAGATCAGAGAAGAGACTCTCTGAGATCCACTGTTCAGCTCTGGCCTACGTTCTGCAGATGTCAGAGGAGGTTCTGGATGAGTTGGACCTGAACACGTACAACACATCAGTGGAGGGACGACAGAGACTGATCCCAGCTGTGGGGAACTGCAGAAAGGCTGTGTAAGTCCAGACATGATCTTTAACATTATCAGTCAGTGTAGATTAGTAGTTTAGGTTTTTCAAATATACACAGTATGAAATTATTCTCATTATTCTCATAATAGTTTTATAATCTTTAGGTCAGCTGTGTGTTTTTCTGGAGATGTTTTAAATGTTGTGTTTGTCAAATGTAGATTTTTCAGTTGGTTGTGATTATTGCTGTTAAGTTTTTCTGTTTATTAGTAACTGTTACATTTTACATTCATTTGTTCATTTATTCATGTTATATTGAGTCTTTTTGTTTTCACAAATTCACTTTTCAGATGATTAAACTCTACTTGAAACATAATTATGAATATTATCTTCCATTTCTGCCAATAGATCAACCTGAATCCTCCACACTGCTCCTTTAAAGTCTTTCCATATTTTGTGTTAAATAAGTCAGAACCAGGTGTTTTCTCTCCTGGTGTAGAGGAGAGTAGAATCAGGAAACACCTTCAGCTTCATTCAGCTACAGCTGAACTCATGAAGTCATTTCTTACAGTGTAGTTGTGTTAGGAGGAGACCACTTCACAGTTAGTGTGGACCACAGAAAGGACGACTGCCACCAAAGACTCTTTAAATCAATGTGTGACATCTGACTGTTGGTTGAAGTCAAGAAATGTGAATTTATCCATTAATGTTGTTTAATGACACAAAGTTCAGGAAGAAGAAGGTCATGTAAAAACTTCAATGATGAAGAGGATTTGAGTCCAACATGTCTGATTTGATCTTTATCTTCTAATTCCAGACTTGACTGAGCTCAGCAGCATGTTATGAATCTGTGTTGACATGAATAGTTGTATGAATGTTGTGGTGACATTTGGATGATGTGTGTAGAAGGCTGACATTATGGTGATCCACAATAAGAGAAGGACAAAGTCCCTCTACTCATGTTAGTGAACGCTCATTGATTAGGACATATCTGATTGGATTAGAAATGATTTTTATCCACATGATTTATTCTTTATTCAGATTGAGTTCCTGCAGTTTGTCAGAGATCAGCTGTGCTTCTCTGGCCTCAGCTCTGAAGTCCAACCCCTCCCATCTGAGACACCTGGACCTGAGGTACAACAACGAGCTGCAGGATTCAGGAGTGAAGCTGCTGTGTGGTTTTCTGGAGAGTCCACACTGTAGACTGGAGACTCTGAGGTCAGTTCACTGTCTGTTACTGTTGTAGATCTTATATCTTTAATCCACAACTGAACCTGGTTTGTCTTCATCTAGAACTTGAATCCATATATCTTGAATGAATGAATGAATGAATGAGATTTGAAATAATTTTTGTTCCATATTGTGACTTTTTCTTATCTCAGACTAAGAATTATTCCTTCAGTTTCACTTCATTTCACTTTATGTGACCCAACTCAGAGTGTAGAGAGGTCTGAGGAGTTGAAATTATAAACCTCAAAGTAATATAACTTACTGATAATGAGTGGTGACACACATAACTAAAAGGAAGAGCAGCAGACATGCATTCAAACAAATTGATTTAAACCTAGATAATTAAGACAGGAAGTGTTGAGAACTAACAGGCCTGAAAGAACAAAAGCACTCAGGTAAGTACAAATGATAGACTTTATTCTACAATATTGAAATAACCTACAGTAGATAGCACCAACTGAATACAACAATAAAAGTTTAAAACAAGGGTAGAGTCCTCACTGTGGGGAGATTCTATCACAACCTGCTTATTCTCACACCATGTGCTCACCTGGTGCTGGTCCCACTAGAAGACACTTCAAACACTGCAAGTGTACAAACACTGCACTGCACATGAGAAAATTCAAGACACGACGATGTGACCACCACCATTTATATTAGCACACAGCATGCAGAGTGTGTACCCTGCAAACTACTCCCCACAGGCTGAACCTCTACCTAAAAATAAAAACAATTATAAATATTCTAAGAAGTAATTATAAGAAGTGCTGCACCCTCACCTGGGCTTTTAAAGACAGGCATATCTATTCCTACCCATTAATGGGTGGAGTTACAAACCTAAGCCAGCCAGGCCTCTAAGCCTAACTCAACCCTCACATTTAATTACAAAAACCTATTCAGCTACAAAGTTCATAAAGCAGAAGGTCATGTAAAAACTTCAACAATGAAGAAGATTTTATTCGTCCTCATCTGAGTTGATATTTATCATCTAAGTACAAACTTTATTAAATCAGCATCTTTGGGATTAAAATACTTTCTCTTCACTTTAACATGGGTTTAGTTGTAGATTTCCTGAGCTGATCAGAGACCTGTACTGTGAATCAGGATTTGGGATTAGCCCGGTAACTTCAGGTTTAACTCTGGGTTTTCAGAATTACCAAGGTGGTTCACTTGTGAACAGGTTACATCACCATGGTAACTTATGCTGCACAGCTAACCTGCTCTGGAGCAGGTAAACTTCAGAGGATCAGATCAAAACCTGTCAACAGCCTGAATATTGACCAATCAGATCACTGGAAAAGATGGAATCATCCTAACTACAGGATCCCAAATGGGACAAAAGTGTTTATAACAAAATGGCAAAAAAATAAAGAGCAACAGATTTTTTTTTTTTTCTAGATGAGTTGAATCATTTTTCTGTTTTAGGTTTTCCATGTGTTCACTCTGGTTTTAAAACAAACAGAAGGAGAGTTTATCACTAAATAACAACATAATAAATATTCTAGTTTCATTTGAAGTGAACAAAGATTCTTTAATCTGACAGAATTCCTGACACTGTTGATGGTTTTACACTTATTGCATCACTGCAGCTCAGAATAACATGAGGAGACTTTGTGGTGAGAATTGTTGATTAAAACTAAATCCTCTGATGTCTGTTAGAAAAACTGTCCACACACTTAAAGATTTCATATGATTATAAATGAACATCTCAGTCAGACTGAGCCTATAAGAAGTTAACTGCTTTTCTCCTTTCTGCTTTGGAAACTGAAAGAGTTAATTCACTCTTACTTTTTTAACATGCATCACACTCTCATAATAATTTGTTACTAATTAAGAAACTTCAAAATAATTGTTGTACTTATCTACATTATATCCTTGGTCTGATGTTATCAATTGTAAATTATTTCTAGCTTTTCTTTTCATTTTGAGTCATGTGATCACCAAGCAAGACATTTTTCCTGGATCAGGACTGAACATTTGAAGTTTGATCCATTTCAGTGGTGAATCAAAGTCAGTTTTTAGTCCAACATGTCTGATTTGATCTTTATCTTCTAATTCCAGACTTGACTGAGCTCAGCAGCATGTTATGAATCTGTGTTGACATGAATAGTTGTATGAATGTTGTGGTGACATTTGGATGATGTGTGTAGAAGGCTGACATTATGATGATCCACAATAAGAGAAGGACAAAGTCCCTCTACTCATGTTAGTGAAAGCTCATTGATCAGGACATATCTGATTGGATTAGAAATGATTTTTATCCTCATGATTTATTCTTTATTCAGATTGAGTTACTGCAGTTTGTCAGAGATCAGCTGTGCTTCTCTGGCCTCAGCTCTGAAGTCCAACCCCTCCCACCTGAGACACCTGGACCTGAGTAACAACAAGCTGCAGGGTTCAGGAGTGAAGCTGCTGTGTGGTTTTCTGGAGAGTCCACACTGTGGACTGGAGACTCTGAGGTCAGACTGAGAGACAGAAAGAAATGTTTCTTCACTCTTTGCTTTATGATCTGTGATGTTTATAGTGACTGAAGTTAATGAGAGCTGTGTTTGACTTTTAGTATCTGACTGTTTTTAAGCTGCATCCTGTTGGTTCAGGTGTTTGGAGTTTCCATTTTCCAAACTTGTACACTCTCAACCTTCTTCAGCTCTGAACAGATGATGAAACACTCAACGCTTTCAAGCAGGAACTTTGTCTCCTAAACTCACATCTTTTATTCTTTATTCAGGTTGAGTTTCTGCAGGTTGTCAGAGATCAGCTGTGCTTCTCTGGCCTCAGCTCTGAAGTCCAACCCCTCCCATCTGAGACACCTGGACCTGAGTGAAAACGACCTGCAGGATTCAGGAGTGAAGGATCTGTGTGGTTTTCTGCAGAGTCCAGACTGTGGACTGGAGACTCTGAGGTCAGACTCCATTGTTTACTTGTGTGCTGAGATGAATATGATGTGAAAGTTGTGCTTTATTCAGTATTTATTAGGTCAAATCTCCTTCAGAATTTCTAACATTCAAAGTGTGAAATGGTTGAAAGGAAGTAGTGAAAGTGCTGACTCTGATTTTCAAAGTGATTTTTTAAAGCTTTGAAAATGATTTGGATTCTGACTCTTACAGTCCACATTGACAGTGTCAGCAGTTTGACTGAGTTGAGCTTGTGTTATTCACAAAGTCTCATTGAGATCAGGATGTTTGACAAGAACTGATCTGTACAACACGTGTGAGCAGGTCTGAAGGCACAAGTGTTCATAGCTGCTCCCAATGGCCTCACTCACAGGCACAGTGAAAAGCCTGCTGTCACAGAGAGGACACGTCACCATGGTTTAAATACGGAGAGGACATTTTCACACAGTGTCTCCTGAAGACATTCATAGAGCTACACTCAGCTGCTGAGCTGAACAGGGACACAAATATTTGTGGATCCAATGAAAACAGAGCAGAGAGAGAAGTTCAAACCCTGGCTCCTTTCTCAGCTCCACACAGCCGACCAATCACTGAGCCCACTGGGTGTCAACGTCCCACTGTGTCTTTGTCACAGGGACACAAACTGTGGGACGCTGACAGCCACCAGGAAGGTGGGGCCAGGAATCCCAGAATGCAATGCTGGACCAGCAGATTCAAATGTGTGAGCAGAGAGTGTTGGATGAAGCTGAACTTGCTTTGGACCAAAGACACATGACTGGAATGTGATGAAATGTCTCATTCAACACACTGCACATGTGCTGAATGTCTGCAGCTTCTCAAACTCTCAACACAAACTTCAGTCACACTCAAAACATCAAAGGCTCAAACTATTATTTCACACAATATGAAAGATTTGATTTGAAACCTTAGTGAACACTTTGAAAACTTTCTTCCAAACTGTTAAACCTGAGTGTGAATGTGGGACTTTTTGAAGGAGATTTGAGCTCAGAGATTTGATGCTGATCCACACTGAGCATCTTGTTCAGCTTCATATTTCAAACTCATTGAATGAAGATTCAAAATCCAACACTTGCTAATTGACTCTTTACTTTGGAACAATTTCATCTTCACCTTCAGTTGACTTTTATATTTCTTCACATACAAAGCAAATATTCCACATTAAGACAGAAAGAAATGTTTCTTCACTCTTTGCTTTATGATCTGTGATGTTTATAGTGACTGAAGTTAATGAGAGCTGTGTTTGACTTTTAGTATCTGACTGTTTTTAAGCTGCATCCTGTTGGTTCAGGTGTTTGGAGTTTCCATTTTCCAAACTTGTACATTCTCAACCTTCTTCAGCTCTGAACAGATGATGAAACACTCAACGCTTTCAAGCAGGAACTTTGTCTCCTAAACTCACATCTTTTATTCTTTATTCAGGTTGAGTTTCTGCAGGTTGTCAGAGATCAGCTGTGCTTCTCTGGCCTCAGCTCTGAAGTCCAACCCCTCCCATCTGAGACACCTGGACCTGAGTGCAAACGACCTGCAGGATTCAGGAGTGAAGCATCTGTGTGGTTTTCTGCAGAGTCCAGACTGTGGACTGGAGACTCTGAGGTCAGACTCCATTGTTTACTTGTGTGCTGAGATGAATATGATGTGAAAGTTGTGCTTTATTCAGTATTTATTAGGTCAAATCTCCTTCAGAATTTCTAACATTCAAAGTGTGAAATGGTTGAAAGGAAGTTGTGAAAGTGCTGACTCTGATTTTCAAAGTGATTTTTAAAGCTTTGAAAATGATTTGGATTCTGACTCTTACAGTCCACATTGACAGTGTCAGCAGTTTGACTGAGTTGAGCTTGTGTTATTCACAAAGTCTCATTGAGATCAGGATGTTTGACAAGAACTGATCTGTACAACACGTGTGAGCAGGTCTGAAGGCACAAGTGTTCATAGCTGCTCCCAATGGCCTCACTCACAGGCACAGTGAAAAGCCTGCTGTCACAGAGAGGACACGTCACCATGGTTTAAATACGGAGAGGACATTTTCACACAGTGTGTCCTGAAGACATTCATAGAGCTACACTCAGCTGCTGAGCTGAACAGGGACACAAATATTTGTGGAACCAGTGAAAACAGAGCAGAGAGAGAAGTTCAAACCCTGGCTCCTCTCTCAGCTCCACACAGCCGACCAATCACTGAGCCCACTGGGTGTCAACGTCCCACTGTGTCTTTGTCACAGGGACACAAACTGTGGGACGCTGACAGCCACCAGGAAGGTGGGGCCAGGAATCCCAGAATGCAATGCTGGACCAGCAGATTCAAATGTGTGAGCAGAGAGTGTTGGATGAAGCTGAACTTGCTTTGGACCAAAGACACATGACTGGAATGTGATGAAATGTCTCATTCAACACACTGCACATGTGCTGAATGTCTGCAGCTTCTCAAACTCTCAACACAAACTTCAGTCACACTCAAAACATCAAAGGCTCAAACTATTATTTCACACAATATGAAAGATTTGATTTGAAACCTTAGTGAACACTTTGAAAACTTTCTTCCAAACTGTTAAACCTGAGTGTGAATGTGGGACTTTTTGAAGGAGATTTGAGCTCAGAGATTTGATGCTGATCCACACTGAGCATCTTGTTCAGCTTCATATTTCAAACTCATTGAATGAAGATTCAAAATCCAACACTTGCTAATTGACTCTTTACTTTGGAACAATTTCATCTTCACCTTCAGTTGACTTTTATATTTCTTCACATACAAAGCAAATATTCCACATTAAGACAGAAAGAAATGTTTCTTCACTCTTTGCTTTATGATCTGTGATGTTTATAGTGACTGAAGTTAATGAGAGCTGTGTTTGACTTTTAGTATCTGACTGTTTTTAAGCTGCATCCTGTTGGTTCAGGTGTTTGGAGTTTCCATTTTCCAAACTTGTACATTCTCAACCTTCTTCAGCTCTGAACAGATGATGAAACACTCAACGCTTTCAAGCAGGAACTTTGTCTCCTAAACTCACATCTTTTATTCTTTATTCAGGTTGAGTTGCTGCAGGTTGTCAGAGATCAGCTGTGCTTCTCTGGTCTCAGCTCTGAAGTCCAACCCCTCCCATCTGAGACACCTGGACCTGAGTGACAACGGGAACCTGCAGGATTCAGGCCTGAAGCATCTGTGTGGTTTTCTGCAGAGTCCAGACTGTGGACTGGAGACTCTGAGGTCAGACTCCATTGTTTACTTGTGTGCTGAGATGAATTTGTTGTGAAAGTTGTGCTTTATTCAGTATTTATTAGGTCAAATCTCTTTCAGAATTTCTAACATTCAAAGTGTGAAATGGTTGAAAGGAAGTTGTGAAAGTGCTGACTCTGATTTTCAAAGTGATTTTTAAAGCTTTGAAAATGATTTGGATTCTGACTCTTACAGTCCACATTGACAGTGTCAGCAGTTTGACTGAGTTGAGCTTGTGTTATTCACAAAGTCTCATTGAGATCAGGATGTTTGACAAGAACTGATCTGTACAACACGTGTGAGCAGGTCTGAAGGTACAAGTGTTCATAGCTGCTCCCAATGGCCTCACTCACAGGCACAGTGAAAAGCCTGCTGTCACAGAGAGGACACGTCACCATGGTTTAAATACGGAGAGGACATTTTCACACAGTGTCTCCTGAAGACATTCATAGAGCTACACTCAGCTGCTGAGCTGAACAGGGACACAAATATTTGTGGAACCAATGAAAACAGAGCAGAGAGAGAAGTTCAAACCCTGGCTCCTTTCTCAGCTCCACACAGCCGACCAATCACTGAGCCCACTGGGTGTCAACGTCCCACTGTGTCTTTGTCACAGGGACACAAACTGTGGGACACAGACCCCCCCTAAGCTGACAGCCACCAAGAAGGTGGGGCCAGGAATCCCAGAATGCAATGCTGGAACAGCAGATTCAAATGTGTGAGCAGAGAGTGTTGGATGAAGCTGAACTTGCTTTGGACCAAAGACACATGACTGGAATGTGATGAAATGTCTCATTCAACACACTGCACATGTGCTGAATGTCTGCAGCTTCTCAAACTCTCAACACAAACTTCAGTCACACTCAAAACATCAAAGGCTCAAACTATTATTTCACACAATATGAAAGATTTCATTTGAAACCTTAGTGAACACTTTGAAAACTTTCTTCCAAACTGTTAAACCTGAGTGTGAATGTGGGACTTTTTGAAGGAGATTTGAGCTCAGAGATTTGATGCTGATCCACACTGAGCATCTTGTTCAGCTTCATATTTCAAACTCATTGAATGAAGATTCAAAATCCAACACTTGCTAATTGACTCTTTACTTTGGAACAATTTCATCTTCACCTTCAGTTGACTTTTATATTTCTTCACATACAAAGCAAATATTCCACATTAAGACAGAAAGAAATGTTTCTTCACTCTTTGCTTTATGATCTGTGATGTTTATAGTGACTGAAGTTAATGAGAGCTGTGTTTGACTTTTAGTATCTGACTGTTTTTAAGCTGCATCCTGTTGGTTCAGGTGTTTGGAGTTTCCATTTTCCAAACTTGTACATTCTCAACCTTCTTCAGCTCTGAACAGATGATGAAACACTCAACGCTTTCAAGCAGGAACTTTGTCTCCTAAACTCACATCTTTTATTCTTTATTCAGGTTGAGTTCCTGCAGTTTGTCAGAGATCAGCTGTGCTTCTCTGGCCTCAGCTCTGAAGTCCAACCCCTCCCATCTGAGACACCTGGACCTGAGTTACAACAACGTGCAGGATTCAGGAGTGAAGGATCTGTGTGGTTTTCTGCAGAGTCCAGACTGTGGACTGGAGACTCTGAGGTCAGACTCCATTGTTTACTTGTGTGCTGAGATGAGTATGATGTGAAAGTTGTGCTGACAGTAAAGTGCAGACATCACACTGATATTATACTGATCCACACTGAGGATCTTCATGGTAAAGTCTGTATTCTTCTTCTGTGGTTTAGTCCACTGACTGTGGCAGAGCAATGTTGAGCTACAGATTTCAAAGCTTCATTTAACAAGAAAAAAGCTTCACTCTTTAAATCACATCCAAGTTTTTTCCACACTTACATCAACAAATATATATTCAGTATTTTCTTCTTCCAACACGACTAGAAAGTGATGAGACTAAAGTCAAAGTGACTCAGATATTCAGAGCAAACTCAGCATGTTTGTTAAATGTCGTCACCGTTACATGAAGTGAAAATCTTTTCCATTTTGTCTCAATCATTTGTTGACTTTCCTCCAAACTTCAGCCTGACATGTTTGTTCTCTGTCAAAACTTTAGGATCTTTAGTAGAATCTGAAACAAATGTCAACAACATGAGTTTGTATAGATGGAGCCACTGGTGGAGCTGGAAGAGTTTAAGAGCTGAAGTCACTATGTCTTTATTGAAGCAGCAGCATGTTGTCATTAATATTAATGAGAGCTGTGTTTGACTTTTAGTATCTGACTGTTTTTAAGCTGCATCCTGTTGGTTCAGGTGTTTGGAGTTTCCATTTTCCAAACTTGTACATTCTCAACCTTCTTCAGCTCTGAACAGATGATGAAACACTCAACGCTTTCAAGCAGGAACTTTGTCTCCTAAACTCACATCTTTTATTCTTTATTCAGTTTGAGTCGCTGCAGTTTGTCAGAGATCAGCTGTGCTTCTCTGGCCTCAGCTCTGAAGTCCAACCCCTCCCATCTGAGACACCTGGACCTGAATGAAAACGACCTGCAGGATTCAGGAGTGAAGGATCTGTGTGGTTTTCTGCAGAGTCCAGACTGTGGACTGGAGACTCTGAGGTCAGACTCCATTGTTTACTTGTGTGCTGAGATGAATATGATGTGAAAGTTGTGCTTTATTCAGTATTTATTAGGTCAAATCTCCTTCAGAATTTCTAACATTCAAAGTGTGAAATGGTTGAAAGGAAGTTGTGAAAGTGCTGACTCTGATTTTCAAAGTGATTTTTAAAGCTTTGAAAATGATTTGGATTCTGACTCTTACAGTCCACATTGACAGTGTCAGCAGTTTGACTGAGTTGAGCTTGTGTTATTCACAAAGTCTCAGTGAGATCAGGATGTTTGACAAGAACTGATCTGTACAACACGTGTGAGCAGGTCTGAAGGCACAAGTGTTCATAGCTGCTCCCAATGGCCTCACTCACAGGCACAGTGAAAAGCCTGCTGTCACAGAGAGGACACGTCACCATGGTTTAAATACGGAGAGGACATTTTCACACAGTGTCTCCTGAAGACATTCATAGAGCTACACTCAGCTGCTGAGCTGAACAGGGACACAAATATTTGTGGAACCAATGAAAACAGAGCAGAGAGAGAAGTTCAAACCCTGGCTCCTCTCTCAGCTCCACACAGCCGACCAATCACTGAGCCCACTGGGTGGCAACGTCCCACTGTGTCTTTGTCACAAGGACACAAACTGTGGGACACAGACCCCCCCTAAGCTGACAGCCACCAGGAAGGTGGGGCCAGGAATCCCAGAATGCAATGCTGGACCAGCAGATTCAAATGTGTGAGCAGAGAGTGTTGGATGAAGCTGAACTTGCTTTGGACCAAAGACACATGACTGGAATGTGATGAAATGTCTCATTCAACACACTGCACATGTGCTGAATGTCTGCAGCTTCTCAAACTCTCAACACAAACTTCAGTCACACTCAAAACATCAAAGGCTCAAACTATTATTTCACACAATATGAAAGATTTGATTTGAAACCTTAGTGAACACTTTGAAAACTTTCTTCCAAACTGTTAAACCTGAGTGTGAATGTGGGACTTTTTGAAGGAGATTTGAGCTCAGAGATTTGATGCTGATCCACACTGAGCATCTTGTTCAGCTTCATATTTCAAACTCATTGAATGAAGATTCAAAATCCAACACTTGCTAATTGACTCTTTACTTTGGAACAATTTCATCTTCACCTTCAGTTGACTTTTATATTTCTTCACATACAAAGCAAATATTCCACATTAAGACAGAAAGAAATGTTTCTTCACTCTTTGCTTTATGATCTGTGATGTTTATAGTGACTGAAGTTAATGAGAGCTGTGTTTGACTTTTAGTATCTGACTGTTTTTAAGCTGCATCCTGTTGGTTCAGGTGTTTGGAGTTTCCATTTTCCAAACTTGTACATTCTCAACCTTCTTCAGCTCTGAACAGATGATGAAACACTCAACGCTTTCAAGCAGGAACTTTGTCTCCTAAACTCACATCTTTTATTCTTTATTCAGGTTGATTCACTGCAGGTTGTCAGAGATCAGCTGTGCTTCTCTGGCCTCAGCTCTGAAGTCCAACCCCTCCCATCTGAGACACCTGGACCTGAGTGCAAACAACCTGCAGGATTCAGGAGTGAAGCATCTGTGTGGTTTTCTGCAGAGTCCAGACTGTGGACTGGAGACTCTGAGGTCAGTAGAGGGTTGGAGTCAGTCCATGCTGCTTTCAGCTGTATTGTACTAAACACAGTTCATATCAAAGCAAAGATCCAGTGTCTCCTGTAAACCTCCAACCTTCTCAGTGGCTGCTTTCCTCATTGAAGCTGTGAGAGGAGAACGGGGACAGGCCTCAGGATGGGACAGAAAGACAGAGACGCAGAGGACAGCTAACTGTCTGTTGTTGTTGTGTTCATGTCAACAGGAAATAAAGCTGGATCACAGCTGACAGCCTCACAGGATGTGTAGAGACAGTTGTCCTCATTGGTCCAACTGTCCTACCATCGTATCTAATCTGAGACTGTTTATTGTCTCATTTCAACAGTAAAGAATTGATGAGTTTGATCTTTGTCACAGCTCTGAGATCAGTCTGACTGCAGCCTGCAAATCACTGGCTCTGATTTCAGAGAAGCATCATGACATGTTGTCAGCATGTGGTCTGATACAGAGCAGAACCTCTGCTGAAGTCCAGTGATCACATCTGTATATCTGTCCATCTGTCAGATACTTTCAGTGACAGCCTCCATGTTTATTTGTCAGCTGATATTTCAGAAGCAGATCAGATGTTCATCAACACACAGACTCTTTCTTTAAATGGAACATGAGTTGACATGTAACAGCAGTGAATCCATCACTAAACTGTTTGTGCAGTAATGAAGCTTCATGACTCAGCAGTTTATTTCCACTGTGGACTTGAGTGAAATGTTCAGAGTAAACAGACTTGATGCTAAAAGTCTCTGCAGGTGTGTGAGCTTCCAGCTCAGTGTCTTCACTCCAATACGTTAACATGAGAGCTGAGAGGAAGCTGCTACACTACACAGCTGCTCCACTTCTGCTCTGAACAGGACTGAAGTCCCTGCTGCTCTTTATACTGGATGTGCTGCATCAGTGACTGACAGCTGATGAAGTGAGTCTCTGTAAACACTGATTTATCTCCTCTGTTGTCTGTCTTCTTCTCTCAACAGATGGAGGCTGGGATCTTTCTAAAGGAGAGAGTGAAGAGGACGGTGTGTGTGCTGAGAGAGGACGAGCTGTGTCCTGATGATCCAGAGAGGTTGAAGCAGCAGCAGCTTGTGTGTAGAGAGGCTCTGATTGGTCCATGTTACTGGGAGGTAGAGTGGAGAGGAGAGCTTCATCCAGCAGTGACTGACAGAGGAACCAGAAGAAGTGGAGAAGACTCTCAGTGCTGCAGTCTGAACTGCTCTGAGAACAGCTCCACTGTCAAGTCCACCATCATCCCTGTGTGTTCCTCTGGATCTGAAAGAGAATCATCAGTGTATCTGGACTGCTCTGCTGCTGCTCTGTCCTTCTACACAGTCTCTGCAGACACACTGAGACTCCTCCACCTCCTCCACCCTCCACCTGGACTTTGTCTTTTTTTATTCATTCACAGATGCTGAACCCAAAGTGATAAATCAGATTAATCAGCTCCATCATGTGGTGTGATGGAGAATTGCAGCTAATTTCCACATTATTTTTTTCTGTCTTGCAGATCTTGGAGGTTCATAGTTATGCAGTAAGTTGAGGCATCATTATGTGTCTGCTGTACAAAGTACACAAGACATATATTATTATTCACCATACTTCTTATTCTTTAGTCCTGATGAACGTTCTAATTAAATATGTTTCAGTCTCTTTACCTTGCTCTGACTGACAGGCATTATGTTGGACCTGTGTCACCTGTGTGATGAACAAATGCCATGTAAACTGTCTTTTACATTACTGTTAGCAGCTGATGTTACTTAAGTGAAAGTCTGTAGCATTGTCAGCAAAATGTTCTTTAATTATCAAAGTAAAAGTAGGTAATGTGAAGGCAGCATTTAAATATTTTATTCAGCTGCATAGAACTATTTTTACTCATTTTATAAACTGCAAGGTTTTGTATAAATGTTAATACTTCGTTTGTATATATCTTAATTTACTTGTAAAATACATATCAAAAGTCCTTGCGACTCAAATGTCTTCACAACAACAGTTAGCTGTTGAAAATGTCTTCATTTATTTATGGATTTTATTCTGAACACTGGGACACTATGTTGTTGAAACTAACAGAGAGAAGTCACATCCGTCCCAGAATGATTTTAGATCCCAGTGCTTCCACTTTGACTTCCTAGTATCATGTTGTTGAACGCGACAGACTTCACTCACCTATACTGATATGATATGATATGCATCAGTGTTGGAAAGAAAGAGCTGCAGGTTAATGTGATAGAAACACATGTTTTTCTGTATGGTCCAGTCATTATTTGCATCTGTCACTGTAGCTTTTTTAGACCCATGGTGATAACTGACTTTTGTATGAATAAATCTGAAATAATGAGCTTACAGTGGGTATGGAAAGTATTCAGACCCCCTTAGATTTTTCACTCTTTGTTGCCATTAGCTCAAAAGCGTGCTTCTGCTAAATACTGAGCAAAGGGTCTGAACACTTATGGCCGTGTGACATTTCAGTTTTTCTTTTTTAATAAATCTGCAAAAATTTCCACAATTTTGTGTTTCTCTGTCAATATGGGGGCCTGTGTGTACATTAATGAGGGAAAAAATGAACTTTGATGACCATGCTAATGATTTTAGCAAATGGGAACACTTTCCGTACCCACTGTATGTTTTTATTGTCCTTGTTTCAGATCAGTGAGGCACTAAAGAGTGACTTCCAGGTGTTGGCTTTTAACACTGAGGAAGCAAAAATGAAGGTTTCCAAGAAAAGATGAGAGAGAACGACTGAAACAGGAAAACAGAGTGGGTATTAACTGCAAGTCTCTGAAACTAATAGAACTATTTTCAATCATTTAAACCCACTGAGATTTAAAATCCCTTCTTTTTTTTTTTTAGCAAGCAGAGCAATAAAGTGAACAATACAGGAAGTTACAGATGGACGGGTTGTTTGTAACAAAAATAAACATACAATGTATATATGGGATATTGAATAGATTTAGGAGGCTGAGGCAAGGCAAAGTCCGTTGCAGGTAGAAGGTAATGGGTGGAATGCTTGATGGAGGGGGGGGAGCAGGTGTCCGGGAATGATTATCCTGGCAGTGGAGAATGGACAGGTGATCCTACAGGAACAGAGGGAGGACAAGATGAGTACAAGAATTACGACGGGAATCCAAAACACAGGTAAGTAACTTAGTAAGTGTTTCAGAGCCAACGTGTCTACCGTAGACGTGGTCAGACGAACTGGCGACGACAGGACTGAGGAGCCAGCTTAAATCATGAGTGGAAGATAGAAGGCTGATGATGGACTCAGAACAGCTGTGTCAATTACTGGTTGAGAACGTGACGTCCCCACACTCAATCCTGGCAAGAGAGCCACACACACACACACACACCACCACCGACCAAACAGACAAACGAGGACAAACAATACACACAAGGCAGGGGACATACAGGATACAAAAGGAAGGAGGAGGGAAACCTGAACTAGCCCTGAACAGAAAGGTGACAAATAAAAAATTCAGACTATGCTGTGTTAAAAAATGAGCCTTGTGTCCATATAGTACAAGAAAAAGAGACAAACTGGAAACGTTCAAGGCTGAACTGCCAACCAGGCCAAGCAGGCCGCCCTATAGGTCCTCAGACCCTGAAACCCCCTTGTTTTGAAATGTGTGTCTCAGTTTTATAAATATCAAATGAAATGATGAGAGAGAGCCTCTCTATCATCTCTCTCTTTTTTGTAATGATCTTAAACTAACACACATCAAACCTGAGGCTTTGTAGTTTTCCATCATAAGATCACTAGTTGGTGTAGGACATATAGAGTGAGGTAAAGAGGACTCAGGTGGGGCCACACATCATTTTTGCCCCCACTGCCCAGAGTGACTTTATCCAGCCATGATCTCCCTTGATCTTCTTTGCAGGATAAACTTACCAGGAACATCACAGCCTCAGGTATTTAGTTTTTTAGTCAGGGTTACAGTCACTGTGCATGGTAAAGCCTTTAATGTGCCTCTGCATGAGCTGCTATGGTTGCTGTAAATTCACACAGAGTAATGGAACAAAAGTATCCTCCACAATCTGTTGTGTTACAGAAGCTCAGCATCATTTTATTGAACAAAGTCAAATCCATTGTTTTCTTTATACAAAGTTCCACACCACTTTTTTCTTTCCTTCATGTTTTAGTGCAAATCAATAGCGTTAGATGCAAAGCAAAACATCATTCAACCCCAATCAAAGCATAATATTCATTTCTTTTATTGAATTAAATGTAACCTTCAGACAGAAGTAACCCTGCCCAGCTGTCAACCTGCTTTTAAAGCAAACACATTCAGTGTTAGCTTGTTTAAGCTTCTTAGGGAAAAATCAGATCTTGCATATTACACAGGTTTGCATTCATCCTCCACCTTCAGTAACTTGCTGCTTTTAAAGATACAGTAGTTTCCACTTTGAGCCGGACATTTTTCTGCAGATGAACCTACATTCATTATTTTATTGGCCAGTGTATAAGTGATGACTTTTCATGTTCTTGTTGTTTCTGTACTGTCAAGTTTTAATGTGATATTACAGCAATGAATAAAGAAATAAGCAGATAAATTAGGAAAGGAAAGAGAAAAAAAAGGGACATTTCCACACAGAGTAGAAAAATGTTTTTCTAATGAAGGGAAACATCAGTGAGCTCAGCAGGTTGAAGGGAGTAACACATTTATTGAGTGTTGAGTCAAAAATATGAGTTAAGCAGAGCCCCATCCTAAACTCTGTGTTAATGCTTCCAGATGTGTGATCTGCCTTCTCACCTCTGTGACCACAGCTACTGGAGGAGAGAGTCCACCAGGAGCCAGATGAGCACCGGCACCAACAGGGTGAGACTCCTTTCTTTTACTGTCTGGGCAAAAATATGGATCCTGTTAGATTTGTTATGAGCTTGTGCTGATTTGAAATAATCAGATTTTGAAGATTATCTTTAGTTTGATTTAGTGCTTTAATACCTAATGTTTTTAAATGAGTGTAATTGTCATTAACCTCAGTGATTCCACTGGTTACATATTATAAAATGTTCATGTAAGATTGAAGGGAAACCAACACTCACGAGCACATGTGGCATAAAACTGTAAATAGTTTTATGATTAGTTGAAAAATACAAAATAATTATTAATCATCAACCCATCAAGTTCTACACTGATACAATCACACAGTTATGACCCTCAAGAAAAGACAAAGACGTTGGGTAGACAATGGACTTGTTTTGCTGGTGTACATTATTTTCCTTTTGATTTTAAATTTGTTTCTAGTTTGATTTGAATTCTGAACAAATGGTCACTACTGAAGGTGAACTGTGAGGGATTCATGGAAAAAATGTGATTTTTCCTTTATTACTATACATGAAAGAATTTATTTGCATTTAGTTTGAAGGGAGTCAGTGGAGATATTAGATAGTAAAACGTTACAGACTGGCGATGCCTCCCACCTCCAGGATTGACATCCTGTCAGTTTAACTTGGTCCTGTCCAGTGTTGCCATGGCTGCCAGTCACATCATATCCCCAAGTTGCTGAGATGTGGTTCTGCCTGTAAAGTCCTGATGTGGGCCTCTGTCCCTCTGCTGGGAGCAGCAGAAACACCTGTCTTCAGTTTCTCTGGTTGTCCTGCAGACAGCCGTCCCACTGATTGTTTGTCCTCCTGCAGGTCTTCACGCGCTGCCCGGATGATGCTGAACGGTTGTGCTGAGTGTGCGTTTGGTTGGGCCTCGGTCGGTGCTTTATGCTAAGTGAACAGTAAGTTTGATGAGTGGCTGCTGTTCAGAGACCAGTGGGAGTGGTTGTATGTTGATGAAAGCTGTGGATGGTGGAAGTGTGGAGTGGAGGTGTGTGCTGGAGTGTTACGTGTGTGATTTCCTTGGCTGTTGCTGTGAATGGGGGCTTTGTGGAGTGGGCTGTAGCAGCTCATTGTTTGGCCGAGGTGGTAAACCTCACTCGGTCTCATCTGGTGATCGAGCGAGTCAGTGTTTGTCGTCCTGAGCAGCATCCACACTCGTTAAATATGTGGCGTTTGCTGTGTGTAACAGCATCTCTGCTCTTTTTCCTCAGAGCTTCGTGTTGAATCCACTGATGTTACAGCAGCAGTCTGAGAGGACTTTAAGTCAACTAGTTTGACCTGGACCTTGACCTTTCTCGCTGTGTCCATCTCTGTAACAGGCTGCTGTATGCAGGAGGAGACCAAGGGAGCAGGAGACCAGCTCCAGAGCCCTCAGCAAGAAGACGCCATGAGACTCCTGCTGTCCTGTTGGACCAGAGCCCCAGCACCCAGCCCTCCACCTCTGCTCCACAGACCATACCAGACAGTGTCCCGCAGGACGTCAGTGCTCTAAATGTATAGACAAGTGTTGGTTTTCACCTGCCTCCTGTCTTTGTGTTGGTCAGAAGCATTTTATCCTGGCTCAGTGGTCACCACACACATTTGTCCCACTTTGCTGCAGCAGTCTAAAGGGTGTAGCTGATGCAGTCTGACCTTCCTTCTCCTCCACTCTCTGTCTCTGTAAAATGATCCAGCCCAGAGTCCTCCCACAGCCTGTGGCCCACGTTCAGCAGGATAACGTCATGCACTTGTCCCTCTGGCTCGTCCCCCAGCCTGGTGCTCACCGTCCCTCTGCTTTTGATGCACTGGAGTTTCTCTCTTTTAGTATTTAAAAGTAATGTTTTTTTTTCCAACTCCTTCTTTCAAAGTTTCATTTTCTTCTACACTTTCCTAAAAAAAAAAAAAAGTATATATGTTTATTGCATGTTAGTACATAGATGTAGTAGTAAGTTATGACTTTTTACTCTTTTTACTGTTTAGATAAGTTTCTAGTCTGTTTAGTGTGTAAGATACATTTTAACACTTGTATTTAACAATTGTATTTAATAACGCTAAATAAAAAAAGTCATGGTAAGTATTTACCCTGACTCTTTTTCCAAGTCCTTCCTTCAAACTTTGATTTTCTTCTAAAGTCAAAAAAAAAAAGGAAAAATGAATTAGCATTTAGCTGGTTGAAATACTTTGCTAAATACTTTGGGACTTATGTACTAAGATGCACAAAACCTGTATAAGTCCCAAAGTATTTAGAAAAGTATTTCAACCATTGAAAACATTTCTAAATGTAATAATTCTGTCGATTGAGACCAAACTGACTTCCATGACAGAGGTAAAAGGCAGTTCATATGTCAGTATAATGACAGAACATTCACAACAGAAAATACTAATCAAAAATACAATGCTTTTTTTGGGATGGTTTTTTATTCTTTTCTGACCTAATTTTTAGTTTATCTAAAGAATTCTTTTGTTTGATAAATTTCCCATTTTCCTTTAAATTAATGTTTAAAATTCTAATGTACATTTATTAACTGATGAATAAATTCAAACGTGCATTAGAAGGTGTTATGTGAGAGCATGTCACACTGACTCCAGCCACTAGAGGTCAGGAGTGCACAGATTTAAAGTGCTCTGATTATGTCAGTTTCTGAGTCTCACAGTCTGAATTAATGTGAGTGATTTACTACCCAAACTTTCACATCTCCTGAGCTCTGGAGCCTGAAACCAGTGGAACACACATTCATTTAGCTGTCAGATGAATAAACAATGCAAGTGGTAACTGTAAGTGGTAACAGTTGGTCTAATGACTGTAGTGATATTTCAGTATTTCAGCAGCTTTAGCAGCAGTTCTGTTTTTTCATCCATCACTGTGCTCACTTTTTCTCTGAAGTTTCCACAGACAGTTGAACCTGTTCAGCTCGTTGGAGTCTTATCTTCACCTAAACAGGGAGACTCAACTATTCTGAGCATCTGAACCTCGTAGACGGTCGGTCAGATTATCTATCACACACTCAGAGGAAAGATCCAGTGAAGCTGTTTAATTCTCTCTTGTCTCTCTTCTCAGATACACCATCACACACCAGCCTGATTCAGCATCACATGGATGTGGGGGATGCTCAGTATATTAACCACGTTCCTACTGGCTGCTGGTAGGAAAGAGTCAACAGATGGAAGAGTAGAGAGACTTCATGTCAGAACATGGGATAGCTGAACCAGTGCTCTGCTGCATCTGTCCATATCTGATGGTAGATAAGGCTGATGGTTAGATAGATTTATAGATAGATAGATGTCAGCTGGCTGCAGTGTCATGTACTAATAACCTCTTCATTCATTTGTTTTCATTTCCAGGTACAGAAAGGTCCCATTTTCTTCTTTGGTGTCTTGAACAGGTGAGGAATCCCCTGAAGATGAGTTCATGCAGCTCCCACGCTGTCTGTGAGAAGCAGTGTTGGAGCTGGTCTGAGGAAGCACTCGCTCAGCTCTCAGACTGCTTCTCACAGACAGAGTGGGAGCTCCTCAAACACGATGACCTGGCTGAACACACAGAAGCTGTACTGAACTACATCAGGTTCTCTGTGGAACATGTGACAACAAAAAGACGTCTCCAATCAGAAAGCCTGGATGAACAGCCACATCCTGTCATTCCTCAGAGTCCCTGACTCCGCCTTCAGGTCAGGTGATAGGGCATGATACAGCGCCACTAGAGCTGCCCTGAAGAGGGGGATTGATGCAGATTTTTCTGGCCAGGCTGTGGACCCCACCAAGGGCCAGTTGAAGCTGAGTCCAAATCTGGCTGAGTCCTCTCACCTTACTCTTTTACTCTCTCTGGTTCATAATACATGGAAGGCACAATCACATATTACATACAAACATTGCAGCACAACTTTGTACGACACAAAACACAACGTAATCTGCTGATGGTAGTAGAAGGTTTCTCTCATCCTCTGAAACACTAAGTCAGGATCAGCTGTGTGGTGAAGGAGAGATATGGCTTCCATGCATTCATCTCTGATTGGCTGATCATCATATGTTCTGAATGATGTGGGACCTGCTTTTAGCTTCACTCTACTCTGGGATGAAGAGGTGGTTCTGGATTTGTCTTAATGCACCACTCAAGAAAGGGTTAGGGCCTTTGTTGCTTTGAATATCATAGAAGTGTTCCTGAAAGAAAAAAAGCTGTCTCAAGAACAGATACTGTATGTTGCTTATATGCAAACAACAGCTAACAGCTCTCCTGCAAGCAGAAAAAAAGTCTCTTACCATTTTTAAAAATTTTTTTTTTTTTACGTATTTTTTTTTATAAAAGGATACAGGATTAAGTTGAAGCCTCTTACTCTTCTTTTCCATGCATGTGAGCGATAATAATATTAACCAGTAACTGTGTGGTGGAATATTTCAAACTTCCAGTCTCTTCATACTCTTTAATCACAGTCATCACTGCTGCTTTTGAAGTAAGAATTTGCTCCAAATTCTAAAAAAGAAAACATTATAAACATATTTACAACTACACTTAGATCTATGTTGTAAGCAAATACATTTATCTAATACCTGTACATATTACTTACATTTTTTAGGAATTATGTCTAATTAATAATGATTAAAATCTAGTTGTATACAAGTTGGAAAACAATTAAATTTTTTGCAAGCACACTGTCCATCAAAGGCTGGCATCCAGAATCACTTGTGTCTCTGCTTAAAGTGCTTGAGACTGACAGTGTATCTGTCAGACTTGGAGAGGAGGAGCCTTCACACCCTTGCTGCAGGACACTTAGATCTGAAGATCACACACACACAAGTATAAGGCAAATAAAATCTAAAGTCCAGCACATTAAAACTATATCACAGACCTGGCTGGATATTACCTGTCTCAAGACAAAACATTACCATTACCTATAACTCTGCTTACCACAAGTAGTGAGGGTCACATATTCTGTCAGGTCTGAACGATCAGTCAGGTTCATAGATGCTTCAGTAGATGGGAGGTCTGAAATGCAGACAACACATACAGCTTAATATGAACTGATTAAATACTGTACTTTGGAATTCTTATCATCCACTTCTCACAATCACATATTTTTGTCTGTGTCAAGATACAAATCTCTCAAAATATAAGTGCAGCAAAATATGAATGTTTAAATGTCCTACCATCATCACTGTAGATGAAGAAACACAGATCTTTGAAACATCCTCATCCACCTCTGCTCCCTGTTGATCTGTGACTTTCAGTGTTGTAGTCTCTGGGATAAGAAACTTCTGCTGGACTATACCATAACAACTCCACGTTACAACATGTTTACATCTTTATTCATTTAATACTAAACATCTGACTGACCTGCACTGAGAAAATCTGAGAAGCCTCTTCCAGTTTAATGTACTTCTTCTTCCCTCCATGTTGTACTTTCATCAACATGTTGGTTTGACATAAAAGAAGAAAATGTCATATGTCTGAGAAAAACATGTTCAAGTTAAAGTTTATCCCAACTACACACTGTTAAAATACACGTTGCTCACCGCTGTTCAAAACAGCAAGGCTACAGTTTATAAGCTCAACTGTTAGCATGCTAGCCAAAACTGACTTTTCAGCTGCGTCTGCGCCGTTGAGCCGGAAATTATCCTCTTAAAACACCGACGTGCGGTTGCATTGTTGGATGGTTATTTCCAAAACAGTATTAATTACCTTCAAGATGCGCGTCGGCATTAATTTGTGAAGCTTATCAAACAGTTTGTCATTACCGTCATACAGACACATCACACGCCACAGACAGTATGGCTGACATTAACGTTTGAGTGAAAGCTAACAGCTCCACAATGGCAGCTAAGGACAGTTAGCTAACTAATGCTGCGGGAGCTACTTGCTCTAAATAATGGAGTAAAAGCAATGGGGTTACGTTCAACATCAAGTTCGCAGTCATTAGCGGTACTATGTAAGTAGATAAAGTGAGAACAATGACAAACTAGACAATTTCCCTTTGGGAAATCGCGAGAGTGGTGCATTGCACTGCTAGTATTGATACCAATGCATTCTTGTATATCTGAGTGTGTATCTATATGAGTGTGTGTCTGTGTCTACGCACAGGACAGCATCGACAGCATTAGGTGTCAATGTTAGTGTGTGTGTTTATGTATCTATGTCACACAATAGTGTGTGTGTTTGTGTGTGTGTGTGTGTGTGTTTGTGTGTTTGTGTGCTTGTGTGCCTCTGTCCTGTGTGTGTCTGTGTGCCTGTCAATATTGTGCGGTGTCTTTCTATGTCAGTCTGTCTGTCTGTGTGTGTCTGTGTTTGTCTGTGTGTGCCTGAGTGGGTCTTTGTCAATACACACAATTTACTATTGTGTGTGTGTGTCTGTGTTTGTGTGCCTCTGTCTGTCTGTCTGAGCTGCTGCTGTCCTTGCTGCTGAATTCACCAACCCAGCTGAATGGTCCTGAGTGCTTATTGTTGTAATTCATTTGGTATTTTTGGTTAGGGTTAGGCTTTCAGTTATGATGTGTGTGTGTGTGTGTGCGAGAGAGAGAGAGAGTGAGAGAGTGTTTGTCCTTTGATGCCTTTGATGTATCAACATTCTACAGTCTGATGTCACAGGCTGCAGTAAGTGGACACACAGCCAGAGACAAGTTCAGAAGTCAAACAGGAGCAGAAACAGTTGGACTGGACAGGACTTGCTCATGATTTAGGAAGAAAGAACCACTCAGATATTTCTGCACAATTATTGACAAGGAAGGGAGGAGCTACTGCTGTTACAAGGAGAAGAGGAAACTACAGGAAAGTCCAGATCACCTCCAAGGTTTTCAGTAAGTCAGTACATGTTAGTAGTTCATGTCAGTGTCTAGTTTAGAAGTTAATGTTTTGAAATGTTTTGTCCAAATGATATGTTTGTGAAACTGGGACAACAGGTAATCATACCCATAAGCCAATATGGGTCAATATTGAATGTTTTTTAATGCTGATCATGATTGTGAGATATTCTCATGGCCGCTCAACTTCTTAACTTTGTTTTGGTGTGATGCTCTGTAGTTTGTGTTAAAGGAAAGGATTTCTAGGAAGTCTGTACTGTCTGCAACAAGATCCTTTCTAAAGAAATTCTAATGGAAATGATGGAGCATAAAATCCACAGTCCCTGTCCTGTGGAAAAGTTGACTTCCAGAGTTGAAAAGAAGCAAACATGAGGCTTCAACAGTCTGAGTAGATCAAGTTTCTATCTTCCAGGTATTTTTAGTCCAAAATTCTCCTCTTTGTGTTTCTACACCTAATGTTTCCTTGCAAAGCTGTGGTGGAGAGATGGAAACACAGAGAGGACATTCTGCACTAAAAGACAAACATTTGAAGATACACACTTGATTTTGTTTAACAATGCTGATGAATTTTGGAATTACTATTTGCACAGAAATAGGACTGTGGATTTTGTGGCCTATCATTTCCACAGACATTGTTTAAAGAAGGGATCTCCTGGCAGCCAGTATGGACAGCAGGAAGAATTAGATCAAACACCAGTGCTTTGAATGTGGAAATGGGAATGTGAGTATATCTTTAAGTGATTTGGGTTTTTTATGCCTTTATTATGGACAGTAGAGAGATGACAGGAAATCAGGTGGAGGCAGAGGCATCAGTGTTTCCAGTGGAAAGTGAATTAGGGATGTTGTGGTAGATGTTCAGAAGCTTAAGGTTGTTACAGAGGTGCCCTGAAAAGTAGCATATTATGGGCTTTTTCCATTAGCACATAAGCTGTGATGGCATGCATTTCCATTACAGCCTCACAGGAGTTAGCAGGGTAGCTGTGTCAAATTGCACTGTGTTGGTCCTGCTTGGTAGCAGAGCTGACCATTGCCAACCTATGACATTCTCCTCTCTTTAGCTGTGTCTGCAGTCACTACACTCCTGTGTGTCTATGCTGTAGACTAGAGAGAAAGCTCTATTCTTTTCTAATTCTCTCTGTTTTCAGCTCTTAAAACTTTTGCAGCTTCTACCTGAACCTCTGTGATCTGGGGTTTACTTTCACTCCTCTGTTCCAGTTTGGACTTTCAGATATCAGCCTTATTTCACTGTTTACTGATCATTTTCAGCCACATCACAGCTGTTATGTTACTACTAATGCAAAGCAAACTTTTTGCTGTTTCTTTTAAACTAGGAAAAGGTTGTAAGAAAATGAAATGTGTTTCTCAGTGAGTTAGCATCACTTTATTAGTGGTTCAGATGAACAAATCAGTTTGCTGTGCAGTAAAGTGGAAGAAACACTTGCAGCGTTCCAGCACAGCTTTAGTGATAGTGGCTGTTCACAGCATGGCTTAATGTGAGTACACCTCCACAATGGAAAACACTATTTGTTAGAACGAGGAGTATATTGATTTTAGATGTCACATTTCCAGCCCACTCACCTTCCCAGTTTAGTATAAGGAAGCTGGCATATTTGTTTGGAAAGCTTGCTCTATGGTTTTGGAAGCCACGCCTCCTTGTCTCTTGTGGCCCCAGTCAAGTTCTCTACATCCTAAACTATATGTTCCCTTTTGAAACCAAAATGAAAGTTTTGCGTTCATGGCGATATATACATTGACAATTGGAAGTTATTCATCGTAACTTATTTGAAAACTTTTCTGTCAGTACATAGGGTCATTGGTAAATCTTTGGTCTGGACCCGCTGCTTTCCGTGGGTGTGTTTTCCACAGAGTAGCCTGCACCTCCACTGATGTCACAGAGAGCAGTGTGTCCTGTGTCCCTTCTGTGGCCACAGCTCCTCTCTTTGAGCATTGTTGAGCTCATCAGGGAGTGTGGTGTGGGTGGAGATGTTCATCAGGTTTTTCTCTCTGTAGTCTTTGATGCTGATGTAACCAGTAACTGCTGCAGCATTCTCCTCTAAGTCCACAGTAGACTCCTCTCTCAAGGCAGCAGTTTTGAACACCTCCCAGTCTGTGTTGTTAAATCAGTCCCGAAGCATCTGTTCTGACTCTGCATTCCATACTTTAACAGTTCTGCAGACAGGTAGTGCTTGAGGAGCTTATAAACAAAGAACAAGAGAACAGCAAGAAATCAGGCCTCAGGTTTCAATAAAGATATTCAAACTGACTGCAAGTGTCAGTGAAGGAAGTCAGTAGCGACACTATAGGTAAATGAACTTGATACATAAACTTGGTTCATGTCTAACCAGAATTTTTAGGCCCTGTTTGAATTTGCTACCATGGATAGATGTCTGTTACCCTCCCTGTCTAATTAGATGAAGTTTTGGTGTTTGTCACTTTAACCATTAATATTTATTTCATTTCTTTTTCAGTCTATTTACATAAAATTATCTAATCAACTCAAAGGTTCATAGACTGAAAAGGTTCTGGAAAGTTCTCTAGAAAAATGGATCCTAAATTTAACTCTAACAAATTGCACAGTCCTGAAGCACTAATCAAATATTTGATTGGTGTGTTGGAGTAAAGTGAGACACACACACACACACACACACACATCTTGTTTAGATGTAACAGAGCCCACAGCCATTCTGAAGAATGACACAATCAGAAAATCCATTTGGCCTTTGAGGAATTTAATTGTGTGCCTGCTCCAAATGCTATGCTAGGTCTATGTGGAGCAGCTTGTGTGATACATTATGTTTCTGTTTGTTTTCTATGAGACTGTGAACATTATTAGCTGACTGGATGAATAGAACACAAGAGAGATTTGTTTGTGCAGATAGATGAGACCTTAATGTGTCGACTAACCCTTATTTTAAGATGCAAGCACACACTTTGTTCTGCAAGTAGTTATAGTTTGTTATGTCAGAGCAGCATCAGGTAAAACAATGAAGAATGATCAATACAGATCCTGATTTGCTGTAAGTCCTATATTCTCCATGATGGTGTGTGTGTGTGTGTGTGTGTGTGATGGGAAAAGAAGGATGAAGGAAAAGTTCTCACTGCAGCAGCTGTAGAATTTTATTATTATGACCACAATTACACCACAAGAGCCAGTTGGACTCATTGACTCAGTCATTTCCAGGCTCTGTGTTTCCAGTTCACCATTCACCACACAATGATGGACTTTATTTCTTCATGATGACTCTTGAAAGTTTTTGAAGAGAGAGGAGAAAATTTCTTCTGTCATTTTTGCCTTTTTTTCAAAAACTCGTTTTAAAGATTTTCATGATTCAAAGAAAAACACATTTTCTTTGTGGTTGGAGAAAATGAGGAACTGTTCCATCATTTATCCAGAAGTTTCTATAGTAATGTGATCATTATTCTGTGACTGTGACAGGAGGAGTTCAGTGAATTGATGTGACTCGTCTGTGCTCTTTCACTGCTCATTTTAATGAAGTATATATTCCCTCTCTGTATTATGATATTGGATTGTAACTCAGCTTTACCACAACACTGTCATTGTACACCTGTATGTTTTGTTCACCGTGTTGATCCATCTGTCTTCCTGTATTCATTCTCTCACTCCCTCGCTCACTACAACCACATACACTAAATACACTAAACTGTAGTAAACTGTGGAAAAGCAAATCCATTATGTGTGAAACATAATGTGGCTGGATGATGTTCAGAGGAAACAGATTTTCTGAATGAATGAGGTAATGAAGTTTATTAACAGCAGTGGAGGTGGGAGACTGGGGTTTGTATCCAGAGTCCACTCTGTGGTTAGGTTTGGTATTTACAGCTATTTAACAATACACACAAGCTAACTTGCATACGACCTAATACAAATGTCCCACACACACATTTCATCAGAGAGACCAGCTCTCAGAAATAAGTCCAACAGTGGAGACAGTCCAACAGGCTCCACATGTTTCTGTGCTGAGAGGAGACTGTACTGAAGCTGTCAGCTGTACCATCAGCCTCTGAGGCTGCTCTGCTCTCTGTGTCACACACTGCTACTGTACATGAAGACTGCTGTCAGCTCGGCTCAGCTCCACTCATCACTAACTTCATTTAGAGCAAACAGAGCTCTGCTGTAACAGGAAGCAGCAGAAAGTCAGAGGCTTCGCCGTGAGGAGCGCAGACCTCTCTGTCATGTCAGGTGTTTTCACTTCACAGACCTTCACAACTCGAGTCAGCATCAGACGGACACACGCACAATAAACATCCACGGTAGCTGGAATTTCCCTCTCAGCTCCGGTGTTTCCTAGTGGAAAACGCCAGGACATGAAATGAAAAGAGTGAAACGATCCTTTGCCTTGAAATCCAAAGAGGAAAGCGACGGCGGGGATCCACACGGTGTGTATCCAGAAGTAAAGCATGGTGTCCTTTAATCAGCTGCAAAAGCTCCGCGCTCTTCCCGACGAAGCTCCGTGTCCAGCGGTTCATTTCCAGAAGAGAAAGCGCTGCAGATGAAGCCGAGCGGAGGAAGAAATCCCAGTGTGAACGCTGCTGATGAACACAAGAGCTGGAGACTCTGTCTCTGCTTCTTCTGCTGCTTTCACACGGACATTAGCGACCCCTACCGGAACTGTTATCCAGAGAGGAAGAGACTGTGTGTGAGTCCTCCGTCTGTGTGTCTCTGTCTGTGTGTGTGCTCAGTATGTTGCTACTAAAGCAGCGTTTCATGGTTCAGGACTGACAGCAGGACTAATGTGGACAAGTCCAACTCATTTCATTCAGCACCACAACCATGATTTGTCACATGGAGTGAAGTGAAGCCAGTGAAGAGGAGGGGAATGGGAGGAGGAAGCAACACAAAGTGTTTGCTGGTCTCTGATGGGATCTTAGCCAGCAGTTTGTCTCTGTGTTATTCTGTCCGTTAAACATTCATACTCAGGTGGACAGTCACAGTGGACACTGTCTACTGTCCAGAGGGAAAAAAAAAGTTCTTTTATCACATATTAAAGCTGTGTGATGTTCACTGACACTGACCATGTGTAGTTTAAACACGTGTGCAAGTTTATTTTCCTTCAGACAGAAGATGAGCTGATTAATGCAGGAAACATCATGAGTCAGACTCAAGTATCTGCCTTTATAATTCTAAAAACATGAGCTGAGGACAAAAGGTGAAGACAACAGTGTAATGTCAATTTATCATATAGCCATATATTCTCTTATCATGCACTCGTATATTCTCATAAACTCGTATATTCAATTCTGTGTGAAGTACATACAACTTGACCTGAAGTGACCTAATGTGCTGAGTATGCTGTTCATTGTGCTTTGTGAGGACACCTGCTTATGTCTTGGACAAAGACTATTCTTTATCTTTGTTGCTGTCCGGTGTCTCTGAGCATAACTTACACTTTATCTCAGTTGCTCATTAATTTTATCACTTGACTTTGAGCTTGTTTTCTTTCCCTGCCATCCCTGCAATCCTGGTATGTGAGAAAGAGACATCAAAAGCCCTGGGAACATGGAGCTCGGGGTCAGACCTCTGTAGCATGGTGCTGCTGCGTGAGCTCTGTCCTTTCTGCAGAAATTGATTACTCTGAAGATTTTATTTTGTAATAAAACCTCAAAAGACAAAGATTGTCTAAAGGAATTCTATTTCACTTCTCATCAGGTGGAAAGTGTTTTTCCACCACACAGTAGTCCAGCCTAAAAGTAACAAATGCATGGACTAGTTTTTCAGCATCACTCTGAGACAGAATGTTCCTAATCTTAACGATATTGCACAGGTCTGTGGTATTTCTCTGAGGAACACAAGTATGAGACAGTGAAGGTTTTGATTTAGAGCTTTTCAGGTCTGGGGGTCATTATCAGCGATAGAATTTAAAAAGTATAAGAATTTTTCTGTTGTATTTTTTCCTTATCACTACATAAAATTACTATGTTCTCCTCATTTGACCCCCGACTATCTGCTGTCCCTGCTCACATTACATCTATGCAGGGAGACAGAACTGTGGCCTGACCTACAAAATGCCACTGTGTTTAACAATACATTTTCTTTTTTTCCAGTTACTAACTTCTCAGCTATCAAATATATATAGTATAAAATGAATGCTGGAAGAATAGGCTGCTTCACTTCATCCAGCACCTGCAAGGCACTGTGGCATCATTGTGGATAGCCAGCGACTGGCATGTTTGCCTTCAGGGAGCATTATCAGCATCCGGAGTGGTGTTAATGATGAGGCCTCTGAATAGGACAGGCTAGCAAGCATATGGCTCTGACAGAATTTGGCAGACACTGAACCCTCCTCCATATATCTATATTACGCACCACTTTCTGACTGGTACATGGATGTTTGACACTTTGAGGAAAAGCCCGTCCCTGTGCCAACATAAGCTAGAGGTTCTGTCCCCACTCCAGCTCCTATCTCCTCGGTGGTACCTGCAGCTTGATTTTGGGAATCTCTGTGTACACAATAATTCACCCAAGTAAATTTACATTCATGTTATCATGTTTTTTAAGGTGACTTTACATAAGCTAACAAACTAGAATACTATGACAAATGGAATATCACAGAAATCGTTCAGGTTTATTTAGCATGATGGTTTTGCTCTTTTTGATGAACTCATCTAAATGAGTGTATTTCCCCAAATTGTTTGAATTATTCCTTTGAGGTAGACTGACACCCACTTGATAGTTAACCTTTGCTGATGCTATACAAGCACTAGTATTTTACAACGTCGTATACATGAAGGAAGAGTCAGTACTTTAATTGTGGGGGATTTATGATGGGGTTATTATGAATATGGTCAAAAGATCAGCTATTAAATAAATTCATGCACTGAAAATGGTTTTGTTATCTAATCATAGCATCCTAACATTATTATAAGGCTACTACTAGTATTTTCTGGAAAACCCTCAGCACACAGTAACCATCACCACTCCTTTGCAACATCATGGATGACTTTAATGTTCAAGTAATAAACACTGGATCAAAAAACAACAGTTTAGCTGCATTATGGTGGGGACAGCTCAAGTTTTAAACAATATAGGTGCCAAGTAATAGTTAAATGGCATGTATTACAAGTACATAGAGTTTCATTGTGACAGTTGAAGTAATACTAACTCTAAATAGCAGTCTAATTATATTTTTCTGCAAGAGTTGATGAAATTCAGTGATGTTTGTCTCCTAACGTTCTTCCTGTTTTCAAGATAATGAAGGTAAAGTGGTTCTGTAAAGTTAGACTTGATAAATGAATTTGATGACTTTCCTATGTTTATGTTTTTATCTTACAGCTGGACTGTGTCCTTGAGGAGTCACAGTCGGAATTATGCAGCCACACAGGACCCAGACAACAGCCCAGCTGAGGATTCATCATCATCCAATGACGAGGATTTAAAAAGCCCAGACAAAGCTGAGAAATCACCCAGTGAAGAAGACCTCAGAGGCCCAAACACAAATTCAAGTGAAGATGAAAATCAGCAGATAGGCAAGTGTACCTTTCAAAAACATAAGAACCCATCAACCTATGTGAAAAGAAAAAAAACAAAAAAAGAACAAAAAAGACAAAGCAAATATGACTGTGACTGTAAAAGTGTGTACAAAAAGAAAAGACAACAAAAGAGCATGGGTCAAAAGGCATTATTGCCTCTACTGTGGCCAATCAAATCTGAAGATGGAGAGGCACTTGCAGAGAAAGCATATGGAGATCAAGGATGTAGCATATGTGTTCAGCTTTCCTTTAGGGTCAATAAAAAGAAAGGCTCTTTTGGAACAACTGTGAAATAAAGGTGATTTCAAGCACAATACCAAAGTTCTGGAAAAAGGCAGAGGACAACTGGTGACATGGAAGCAGCCATCACATGAAGTTGCTGTTAAGGATTATTTGCCTTGATCATTTTGCTTTGGAATGTTTGCTAAAAAAGATTTGAGAAGACATCCGTCCACATGCAAAAGTAAAACAACAGGTGTAACTGAAGATGGTGGAAAAAAGAAAAGAGTGACAGTACAAAGCCGGGCTGCACGCCTGCTTCCAAAAGTGACTTCCTCCAGTGGATGCCAGGAAATCAACAACATGCGACAAGATGATGTGTCCTTTCACATCAGGAGTGATTCTTTGCTTTGCAGATACAGGGAATCACTGTATGCAAAACATGGCCATGTGAAATCCAGGCACCAGTTCTTGGAACTTCTGGAACAAAGCTGGAAGAACAATGTTTCTGTTAGTGCTCACCAAACTATACAAGAAAAGAGATGGAACAAACAAGATGACATCCCCCTCACCAAAAATGTGATGGCTCTGAGGAATCACCTCAGGGTGCTAGAAGACAAAGCAAGGGATGAACTGACACAGCAGAGGAGTTTAACAGCATACAAAATGTTAAATGAGACAGTTCTGGCACAGCTCATTGTCTTTAACAACCGATGTGAATGGGAAGCATCACGCTTGACTCTTGAGGCTTACAAGAGAGCAAGCAAACCCCATAAATGAAGACATTTATGAAACCCTATCACCACTAGAGAAAGAGCTGAGCAAGCTTCTAACTCGCATAGAAGTCCATGGAAAAAGAGGAAGAGGTACCTGTTTTCTTGACAGAGAGAATGAAGGAGTCCATTGACTTGCTGATTAAAAGGAGGGATGAAGTTGGTGTACCTTCTGAAAATCCCTATCTCTTTGCAAGACCTGGTGTAATGACAAACATACGTGGACTGTCTGCAAAAATATGCAGAGGAAAGCAAAGCAGAAAACCCTGAACTCCTGAGGTCAACAAAATTGAGAAAACAGGTTGCCACACTCTGCCAACTACTGGATCTTAGTGAACAAGAGTTGGAGCAGGTTGCAACATTCATGGGGCATGACATCAGAGTTCACCGTGACTTTTATCCACAGACAAAACATTTCAAGTTGCCAAAACAAGCAAGCTTCTATTTGCAATGGAACAAGGAA
Source organism: Toxotes jaculatrix (assembly GCF_017976425.1). Classification (NCBI taxonomy): domain Eukaryota; kingdom Metazoa; phylum Chordata; class Actinopteri; family Toxotidae; genus Toxotes; species Toxotes jaculatrix. The sequence continues at coordinate 1,983,984 of NC_054405.1, read as the reverse complement.
TTGGCACCTTAACAGGGAAGAACCTTGACACAATCAATCTTTCTGTCACTGGTATGTAATGTCTGCAACAAAGATCATTTTGTCCTGCTCTGTTTTATTGTCATTGCATTAACAGTATTTTTGGAATGTTGTTAAACATATTTATACTTGAAATTGCTAGCTGCTAAGCCACTGGAGTAATTTCCCAAAGTTGAAAGCCCATTAGAAGGCAATCTGTAGCAGACTGCTAGAATTCTACTATAGCTGGACAATGTCAGTCTTAAATAGTGCAAGGCTAGCGTGTTCCACTCAGCTCAGTGACATAAGTAAATTAAGTATTTGTACTTGTACAACCTCATTAGTCTGTGTGTTTGGGAGCACCAATATTTGGCTGTTATCCTTTGTAGGTGAAAGTTCCACATCAAGGAAACAAGGTGATGAGGTGGATGAAAGTAAGTTTTTAAAAATAAAAACAGTCCAACCGGTCTTTAATTTTTACAATTATTTAAATAACTTTTAGTTCTACCTTCTCAAATGTGAGGATGATCCCTATCCTCTGATCTTGTTAATAGAATATCTTTGGGCTATCATTTAAATGTTTTACTGTTTTCGTACAATAATAGACAAATAAATCAATCATGAGATTAATTGTTGGCTGCAGTCTACACTTGATGTCTACTTTAAGTACTTGCACCTGTACAATCTACTGCAGTCTATTTGCATATATAAGGTGGTCAGAATATTAGGAACACCTCTGAATACAATGCAGTTGAGTACATTATTTCTTTGACATCAGTGCTAAAACACAGGACTGAATTAACACCTCTATGATGATGTCAACAAAAACTGAACATTATAGGCATCACAGTAAACTTTGAAGAACAGTTTAATTAGATTGTGTTAGTGAATATAAACACTTGTAAACTCAGTGCTATGCACAGATGTGTGATTTCTCTATGTCTTCCTTTGACACTGTAAAGGATGAGGTGTCATTTTTAGTTTACTTGTTTTTCAGATAGACGTTATCATCTCTCGTACCTGAAAAAGAGACCTAACCCTCATGATGAGGATGGGAGTTCAGATATAGATGGTGAGTTAAAAGGCGTTTATTATGAAATCTACAAAAACTCCTACCTTTCAGCAACAGACCCTGCCAATTCTTTATTGAGATGAGTGTGGATGATGTGTCACTTTTTGTTTTGCTACTTTGCCACTTTTGCTATTTTACTCTCAAGAATATGAATTGCAATACTTGTCACCATTCCATTCTTTTGTTTCAGTGCATTTTTTTGAGATGGATACTCCATCACAGTAAATATGTGTCATTTTTTATGGTACTTAAATTATTGTCATCATTGTGATATAGTTTTGTGGAAGAGCAGTTTTGTAATGTTCAAGGACACACTGCTGATTACACATTTGATCTCTGAATTTTAAGTGTTAGTAGCCAACTGTCAGGCTTTGGTAGTCAGATTATACTGTCAGCTCTGAAGTACATATGAATCCTGAATATCCATCATACTTTAGATTTCATTAACTAATGGTACTCTTGTGTGTCTGTCATAGTCAGGAACTAATGTCTTGTTATGCTTTGTCCTGTGTTCATGTTGTCTCGTGGGTTTTGCTTTTATTTTGAAATGTGTTCTCCTTTTGTTTCAGGTGGCTTACCCTTCCTCTTGTTTCCCACCAGTGTAATTTTTTTCCCCGTCCTAATTGTTTCCACCTGTTTCCCCTTACCTGGTGTCTATATATAGTCTGCGTCTCCCCTTGTCCTGTGCCAGTTCATCTCGTCTTTATGTCAGTGAACCAGCGTTTTTACCCATGCTACCGTCCTGTTGTCAAGCCAGGTTTTGTATTTTGTTGTTACTTTTACTACCCTGTCGGAGCTACTGTCTTCATTGCTAGATTTTCCTTTGTTACTTTGTTTAGTCATTGTGCCTTTTGTCCTCGTATGAGTGATTTTTTGTTCTCACATTATCTTGTTGCCTCTTGGAGTGATTTTCAGTTGTACTTTGTAATAAAATATTGTTTATTTTGTACTTTGTCGTCGAGTCGTGCATTTGGGTTCAGGTCCAAGTACAGCCTTAACAGTGTCTGGTTACTTTTGTATCAGAGCCCAGGAACAAGCTTGGTTATGAGGCCCTCACAGAAGAAGAGGAGAGGGAATCGAACCAAGACTTTGGTGGCAATTGGTAAGTCTTTTATAACTGGTTAGAAAAAAGTATATACTTTAAAGCTACCATTAGACACTTTCTGTGACTGTCTGCAAGCCATGCAGTGGGTTTGGCAACATTAATTCCATTTATGACCCTTAATAGTTTGCTAGCAAGAATTGTGCAGTGCTCTTTAAACATAAATCAACAATATTTTATATAATTTAACGGCACTCCATGTTTCATTGCAGCAGTAATGGTTAGGTGTGGCTTCTCAGTGGTGGTAAGGGGCTAGTGTAACCTGAAAAGTGACATCAGTGCACAGCTCTAACCTGTTAAGTGTAAACTCTCATGTATGAATTATTTTAGCCCTTTTTGCAGATACAGTTGCATGCTTTCACTATATCTACCTTTGACACTCTGCATAGGATGAGGTTTCACTTTTTGTTTGTTCTTGTTTTTCAGATGGAGGTTCTGACCTCTTATCCCCCAAAAAGAGACCTAACCCTCACAATGAAGATGGGAGTTCAGATATAGATGGTGAGCTAAACAGCATTTGTTGTAGTAGAAATAATAATAATAATAAAAAAACTCTCCTGTCTTTTAGCAGTAGATCATACAGGTTATTTTTCAGGCTTTACCTTTGAAATGGGTATTCAATCACAGTAAATATTTAATGTCATTTTTTTAATGGCAGTTGAATTATTGTCCTATTGTGATACAGTTTTGAAGAACAGTTTTGTAATATTCAAGGACAAACTGCTGATTACACTTTTGACCTCTGAATTTTAAGTGTTAGTTATCAGGCTTTGGTAGTCAAATCAAATCAGGCTTTATTGTACTTTATTGTGCTGTACATACAACTGCAGTGCAGGCAAAATGAGACAGGGTTTCTTGGGGTCAGGAGAGAGAAGGTAGAAACAAACACCCCCCCCCCCCCCCCCCCTCTAACCCTTGAGACCCCCCCGCCTATCCCTTAATTATGATCCGTTAGCTCGGGGTTAGTAGAAAAATCGGTACAATTCTTGGCACCGGGGAATCGCTTATATGGAATTTTACTAACACCCTTATAACTTTTACATTATACATTTTAGACGGCTGAAAATGGCAAAAATAAACATTTCACACTTCCTGCGTAATTACCAAAGCGTTTAATGTCATTATATTTGGCTTTTTCAACGAATAAACCCTTTAAAAAAAAAAAAAAAAAAACTGGACTTTTGCACTTCTTTTTTTTTTTTTATCCACTAGATGGCAGCAAGAGACCACGTAATCATTTTCACACCAAAAATTCCTTTGGGCAAGACTACGTGTCGAAAAGTTGGAATTCCACAATACAGCCCGGTGGTACTTCCGGAACTTGAACTTACCCACAATTCTCTCTAAAACGTCCCCCTTCTGTCACGTAACTCTCCCGGGCATGTGTCAGTGTAACTTGTACACAATGTAGCCTACATCCGTTTTCCAAAGCTTTCATGTTAGCAGGTCCAATTCCTGGAATCGGTCGATGCTTTTTCCGGAAAAATAACTTGGTGTCACCTGGTTCCAAATGGGTGTGTCCAACCTCAGCCCCATATAAATACGAGCGGTTTTCACCAGCAGTTAGGCCCTGGTGATGATGAAGGTAAGAACCCAATTTGTTATGGTTAGTTAAATTGTCTAGGTCTGGACCCAAAAGCAGACAAAGAGAGATTTAGCAGCAAGGAAAAGGGACAGTTTATTCTGACAGTTCCAACTTAATCAACAAAAGAGGGGGAAGGCTGAGGACAGGAGGGATTCCGGGACGGCGAGGCAGAGACGGATGAAACGGAGTGGTGGTGACGCTGGATGGGGGAAAACCGGAGGAGTCTGCAGGAGAGGAGAGGAGAGCACGGTGGTTAGAAGGAGTCAGGTAATAACAATCCGAGTGCGAAACAAGTTAAGGCGACTTGAGAACTAATAGCCAGGAGCACAGAGAAGTAGTCACCACGTGAGATGACGGAACGATCTGGCGAGGGTTGACAGACAAACCGAGCCTCTTATACTCTTGCTGGGAAGGTAGATTGCCCACAGGTGAACGGAATCACCTTGATGAGAATGAGGGAGGTGCCGTCCTGGAATCCACACACCCACACCTACACACCTACACACACACACACACAGGAAGACAGCAGGCAACCCCAGAGGCAGCAGAGCTGCCTCATGACAGTACCCCCCCCCTCAACGACCGCCTCCAGGCGGTCCACCGGGCTTATCAGGGTGAGCAGCATGGAAATCCCTGATGAGCTGGGGGTCCAAAACGAGGGACTTGGAGACCCAGGAGCGCTCCTCTGGGCCATAACCCTCCCAGTCCACTAGATATTGCAGGCCGCGACCCCGGCGGCGGACATCCAACAACCGGCGTACAGAGAAAGCCGGCCAGTCATCCACCATCCGGGCGGGTGGAGGGGGAACGGTTGGAGGGCTGAGAGGGCTGGAGGAGACAGGTTTGAGGAGGGAAACGTGAAAGGTGGGGTGGATACGTAGAGAGCGGGGAAGCTTAAGACGGACAGACACTGGGTTAATAATTTTCTCCACTACAAAAGGGCCTATGAATTTGGGAGACAGCTTTTTAGAATCAGTTTTCAGGGGAATGTCTTTAGCAGAAAGCCAAACCATCTGACCTGGCGTGTATTCTGGGGCCGGGGTCCTGCGACGGTCGGCTTGTCGTTTGTAGGTGGCAGTGGTCTTGAGGAGTGATCTACGGGCCTCCCTCCAGACTCGCCTGCAGCGGTCAAAGTGAGCCTGGACAGAAGGAACCGCCAGGTCTTTCTCATCCTCAGGGAAGAGGGGAGGCTGATAGCCCAGAGAGCATTCGAAGGGTGACAAACCAGTGGCTGAGGAGACTAGGGTGTTGTGGGCATATTCAACCCAAGGGAGATGAGACGACCAGGTGGAGGGATTGTGGGAGGAGAGACAACGGAGTGTAGTTTCGAGGTCCTGGTTGGTGCGTTCCGTTTGACCATTGGACTGAGGATGAAAACCAGAGGTTAGGCTGACAGTGGCACCAAGGGAGCTGCAAAAAGCTGTCCAAACCTGGGAGGTGAATTGGGGTCCTCTGTCTGAAACGATGTCCGTAGGAATGCCATGAAGCCTAAATACCTGGGAAACTAGGGTGTCAGCGGTTTCTCGAGCAGTGGGGAGTTTAGGCAGGGGAATGAAGTGGGCAGATTTTGAAAACCGGTCTACGACAGTGAGAATGGTGGTGTGACCATTGGAGGGGGGTAGTCCAGTAACAAAGTCTATGGCTATGTGTGACCAGGGGCGTTGTGGTACAGACAGGGGAAGTAACTCACCGACAGGGGACTGATGTGAAGACTTATTTCTGGAGCAGGTGGAGCAGGCAGCTATGTAATTGCGAGTGTCTGTGACCAGTGAGGGCCACCAAAAATGGCTTTGGAGGAGGGAGAGAGTTCTTTTGATTCCCGGGTGACAAAAGAGTTTTGAATTGTGGGCCCACTGGAGAACAGAGGAACGGACAGCCTGGGGAACAAAGTGCTTGTCAGGGGGACCGGTGCCAGGGTCAGGTTCAACCAGCAGAGCAGCACGCAACTCAGTCATGAAAGGCCAGGTTAGGGCTCCTATCACGCAGGAAGTTGGCAAGATAGTGTTGGGGGTGGACGGATTGGAGTCGGTATCAAACTGACGGGAGAGAGCATCAGGTTTGACATTTCTGGAGCCCGGCCGATAAGTGATAGTGAACTTGAACCGACCAAAGAAAAGTGCCCAGCGAGCCTGGCGAGAATTCAATCTTTTAGCAGATTGAAGATATGCTAGGTTTTTATGGTCAGTCCACACCACAAACGGCTGCTCCGCACCCTCTAACCAATGTCTCCACTCCTCTAATGCCAACTTCACTGCCAGGAGTTCTCGGTTGCCAACATCATAGTTGCGCTCTGCTGGGGTGAGGCGGCGGGAGAAATAGGCACAAGGGTGGAGTTTTTGGTCAGTGGGAGAGCGTTGAGAGAGAACAGCCCCTACCCCCACATCAGAGGCGTCCACCTCCACCATGAACTGTCGGGCCGGGTCAGGTTGGGTGAGGACTGGAGCGGAGGTGAACCGCCTCTTGAGCTCGGTGAACGCCTGCTCCGCCTCAGACGTCCACTGGAATAAGAGAGAGGTTGAGGTTAGACTGGTCAGTGGGGCTGCAATGGTGCTGTAATTGCGAATGAAACGTCTGTAGAAGTTAGCAAACCCCAAAAATCTTTGTAACTGTTTCCGGTTTGATGGTGTGGGCCAGTCCTCCACTGCTTTTATTTTACTGGGGTCGGCTTGTACCTGTCCATTTGAAATGATGAATCCAAGGAAGGAAACGGTATCGGAGTGGAAGTCACATTTCTCCGCCTTGATATATAGTCTGTTTTCCAGCAGTCTCTGAAGAACCAGGCGAACATGCTTCTGATGATGATGGGGGTCCTGAGAAAAAATGAGAATGTCATCCAGGTAAACAAAAACAAAACGGTTGAGAAAGTCTCTAAGCACATCGTTCACCAATGCCTGGAACACGGCGGGAGCATTAGTCAGACCAAATGGCATTACTAGATATTCGAAGTGGCCGAGAGGGGTGTTGAAGGCGGTTTTCCACTCGTCCCCCTCTCGGATCCTTACCAGATGGTATGCGTTTCTGAGGTCCAGCTTGGTGAAGATGGTGCAGCCGTGAAGAGACTCGAAAGCGGAGGAGATGAGGGGCAGTGGGTATTTGTTTTTGATGGTGATGTTATTCAGGTTTTTGTAATCTATGCAGGGGCGGAGAGTTTTGTCTTTTTTTTCCACGAAGAAAAAGCCTGCCCCTAGGGGAGAGGAGGATGGGCGGATGATGCCTGCTTTTAAGGAGTCTTGGATGTAGGATTCCATGGCCTCCCTCTCAGGCTTAGACATGTTATATAACCGGCCAGAGGGGAGAGAGGAACCAGGTATCAAATCTATAGGGCAGTCATAGGGTCTGTGGGGCGGAAGTGACAGGGCCTTATCTTTACTGAAAACCTCTCCAAGGTCGTGATATTCAGGAGGAACAGAAGACAGGTCAGGGGACTGGAGTGTGGTGTCAGGAGCGGGGTTCTTTCCTGGGGGTGGCACGGCAGAGTGTAAACAAGTTTGATGGCAGAGTATAGACCAGTTAATTATTTTACCTGCAACCCAATCGATGTGGGGATTATGGATTTTGAGCCAGGGAAATCCGAGAACCAAAGGGGTTTGGGGAGCGGAGAACACCAGAAAGGAGATATGCTCATGGTGATTACCAGAAAGAACTAAATGAACCGGTTCAGTTCGGTGGGTTACCTTGGCCAGGTACTTGCCGTTCAAAGCACAGACAGGAATAGATCCGGTGAGGGGACGCACCTTGATTCCTGCCTGGCGCACCAACTCTGAGTCCAGGAAATTCTGCTCAGCCCCGGAGTCGATCAGAGCGCGGAGAGGGAGAGGTTGATGGAGCTGCAAACGATGCCTGGAGTTGTAGTCTAGGGAGGTTTTGAGAAGGGACCTCGTCGTCCACCAGACTCCCTAGATGCACTGGTGGACCCCTGAGTTTGGGCGAGTCGGGCAGGAAGAGATGACATGACCAGTTTTGCCGCAGTAAAGGCACTCACCCGCCTTCAAACGACGCTGACGCTCCTCAGGTGTTAGGCGAGCTCGGCCAAGTTGCATGGGCTCCTCGGAATCGGTAGGCGGGGACTGAGCAGAAGTGGTGGTGCCGGCTGATTGAAATCCATTTCCCGACTTACGTGAGCCTTGTGCGTGACTGGACCGCTGAGAGAACCGTGAGGCGCGCTCGTGTCGCCTCTCCCTCCGTCGAGAGTCTAGGCGGATAGTGAGAGAAATAAGTTCATTAAGTGAGTCAGGTTCATCTCGTGCAGCAAGATCGTCTTTGAGCTCCTCGTTCAAACCGTTAGCGAATCCTGCACGCAGCGCCGCCTCGTTCCAGCCTGCTTCCGCAGCCAGCGTGCGAAATTCAATTGCGTAGTCAGCCACGGCACGGGATCCCTGTCGGAGGTTTAGAAGCCTCTTGGAGGCGTTAGCGGGGGCATTGGGATGACAGAAAACCAGTTTGAATTCAGTTAAAAATTGAGTGAAGGAATACCTGCCTGGACCGGCTTCCCCCAGGAACGCTTCCGCCCAAGCCAGGGCTCTGTCTCTCAGCAGGCCGACAAAGAAAGCGATCCTGCTCATGTCGGTATTGTAGGCTTTGGGTTGCATAATGAAATATTGCTGGCATTGTAATAAGAATCCCTTACTTTTGTCCGGATTCCCATCGAACAGCTCGGGAGTAGGAATATGAACATCCTCCGGCGCCGGGGTGGGAGAGGCGGAGATGGAGCCGATGGCGGTCGGAGCCGCCGTGGTGGGTGCAATCCGCTGAGCCAAAGATTTCACGGCCTGGCCGATCTGAGCCACCTGCTGTCCGAGGGAAAGTTGACTTTCCTGTAGATCCTGAATCAGTTGAAGTTGACGTCCGATGATTACTCCCTGATGGGAGATTGCCTGCGGGAGTCTCTCCGCGTCCGCTGGGTCCATATTTGTTCAGGCCAGATCGTTCTGTTATGGTTAGTTAAATTGTCTAGGTCTGGACCCAAAAGCAGACAAAGAGAGATTTAGCAGCAAGGAAAAGGGACAGTTTATTCTGACAGTTCCAACTTAATCAACAAAAGAGGGGGAAGGCTGAGGACAGGAGGGATTCCGGGACGGCGAGGCAGAGACGGATGAAACGGAGTGGTGGTGACGCTGGATGGGGGAAAACCGGAGGAGTCTGCAGGAGAGGAGAGGAGAGCACGGTGGTTAGAAGGAGTCAGGTAATAACAATCCGAGTGCGAAACAAGTTAAGGCGACTTGAGAACTAATAGCCAGGAGCACAGAGAAGTAGTCACCACGTGAGATGACGGAACGATCTGGCGAGGGTTGACAGACAAACCGAGCCTCTTATACTCTTGCTGGGAAGGTAGATTGCCCACAGGTGAACGGAATCACCTTGATGAGAATGAGGGAGGTGCCGTCCTGGAATCCACACACCCACACCTACACACCTACACACACACACACACAGGAAGACAGCAGGCAACCCCAGAGGCAGCAGAGCTGCCTCATGACACAATTATTTCATGTAGATTTTTTTTTTTTTTTTTTTTTTTAAGGTCACTATCAAGGATGTAGATGTGCTCTTGCTGTAGATAATTATGATCTGTTAGCTTGGGGTTAGTAACAGGTTAGTAGAAATCTTGTCATTGCGGTGTCGCTTATATGGAATTTTTTTCAAATCCTTGCAACTACTACATTATACATATTAAACGCATGAAAACAGCAAAAATACATATTTCACACTTTGAGGATAATTATCAAAGCGTTTAATGTCATTATATTATACTTTTTCAATGAATAAACCCTTTTCAAAAAAATTGAACTTTTGCACTTCTATTTTTATCCACTACGTGGCAGCACGAGACCATGTAATAATTTACACACCAAAAATTCATTTTTGCATGACCACGTGTTGAAAAGTTGGAATTCCAATTTACAGCTCGGTGGTACTTACCGGATCCAGGTACCTTTTCTGGAACTTGAACTTACCCACTCTTTGCTCTAAAACGTTCCCCTCAGTAAAGTAACTGTCCCGGGCATGTGTCTGTGTCACTTACCCAATGTACATCCGTTTCCCAAAGCCTTCATGTTAGCAGGTCAAATTCCTGGAATCGGACGGTGCTTTTTCCGGAAAACGAACTTGGTATCAGCTCGTTCCGAATGGGTGTGTCCAACCTCAGCCCAATATAAATAGGACCGGTTTTCACCTGCAGTTATCACCCGGCGACTATGAAGGTAAGAACCCAATTATTTCATGTAGAAGGTCACTATCAAGGATGTAGACGTGCTCTTCCTGGATGTGGACATATCTGACATATTCTTTCATGTAGATGTTTAAGGTCACTATCCTGGATGTAGACGTGCTTTTCCTGGATGTAGACATATCTGACATATTCTTTCATGTAGATGTATAAGGTCATTATCCTGGATGTAGACGTGCTCTTCCTGGATGTAGACATATCTGACACATTCTTTCATGTAGATGTATAAGGTCATTATCCTGGAGGTAGACGTACTCTTCCTGGATGTAGACATATCTGACATTCTTTCATGTAGATGTTTAAGGTCACTATCCTGGATGTAGACGTGCTCTTCCTGGATGTAGACATATCTGACATTCTTTCATGTAGATGTTTAAGGTCACTATCCTGGATGTAGACGTGCTCTTCCTGGATGTAGACATATCTGACATTCTTTCATGTAGATGTTTAAGGTCACTATCCTGGATGTAGACGTGCTCTTCCTGGATGTAGACATATCTGACACATTCTTTCATGTAGATGTATAAGGTCATTATCCTGGAGGTAGACGTGCTCTTCCTGGATGTAGACATATCTGACATATTCTTTCATGTAGATGTATAAGGTCATTATCCTGGATGTAGACGTGCTCTTCCTGGATGTAGACATATCTGACATTCTTTCATGTAGATGTTTAAGGTCACTATCCTGGATGTAGACGTGCTCTTCCTGGATGTAGACATATATGACATTCTTTCATGTAGATGTTTAAGGTCACTATCCTGGATGTAGACGTGCTCTTCCTGGATGTAGACATATCTGACATTCTTTCATGTAGATGTTTAAGGTCACTATCCTGGATGTAGACGTGCTCTTCCTGGATGTAGACATATCTGACACATTCTTTCATGTAGATGTATAAGGTCATTATCCTGGAGGTAGACGTGCTCTTCCTGGATGTAGACATATCTGACATTCTTTCATGTAGATGTATAAGGTCACTATCCTGGATGTAGACGTGCTCTTCCTGTAAATAGACATATCGGGAAATCAATGTTGCTCATCAACAATTGTGGACATTGATATAGATTTCAAACATTTTACATTGCCACGCCTTTCTGTACCGCAGACAAAGACCAAGTGCCCAGAGTGTGGAGGACATTACGTGTCCCTTTCCCGCCATCTGCGGGACCGGCATGACATGAAGGATGATAAAAAGAGGCGTCTCTTCATTAGTAAGAAACATCTAAGATATGGTGGGAGACTGAGGTGCCCCATCAAAGACTGCGGATCACAGAAAGACTACGCGAGGCTCGACAAGCACCTCATCTCTGCCCATGGGAGAACCCGGGTATGGTACACTTTACACGACAATTTCATGGAAAACATAAACCGTATTCTTATTTCCATTTTCGTTCAATCATTTCATTCTCTTCCCACAGGGAAAGCGCATGACAAAGCTCATGACCAAGGCCAAGAAAGCCGCAATTAAAGAAAAACTTCGGACCCTCTACCAAACACCACCACCACTGCAAACACCACCACTGCCAGCTCCACCGACACAACCCCCGGGGACTCCGTCGACAAACCCTGCGCCCCAATCTCCACCTCCACCAGCACTGCCTGCACAAACTGGAGCACTGTCCCCACCACCACCAACCCTGACCTTCATGGTTAATGGGTTGCACTCAATTAAAGACAGGCTGAAAAAGCTTTTGGAGGAGGTTGAGCTTCTACAGACTGTGACACAGCAACTGTGTGCTCTACATCCTGCGACAGCATCTGCCTCCACAGCCAGCAGTCCCTGCTCTACTCCTACCTCTCACTTGCAACAACCTGCGGCGAGTACGTCCTCTGCTCCTGAAACCCGCAGTGAGGGTGCCGTGGCTGCTCGGTCCTCTGCTCCTGACACCCGCAGGGAGCACTGGAAAAAAAGGCCATTCCAAAAATCAGATATTTTTGCTTGTAATAAGCAAAAAAATCTGCGAATGGAACAGGTGAAAATTCTCTTGGTAAGATTTCTTGAAATAACACATTATATTTAAGCCTTACAAGATAAGAGTGATCTTGAAATTAGCTGGGAAAACTCATTTTTAGCTATATTTGACTAGTATTGTGATGTTTTGTGTCTCATAATAAGCTTGTGATGCGCAAAAATAGTATTTTCCCCTCAAAAGTAGCATCTTTTTTGTCACCCTGTTTGTTTCAAGTATATTTAACTAATTTTTAGTTCTATAATTGTTACACTGTTCTATATTTAAGTCCACCACCTGCTTGAAATAAGATTAGAAGCTGGCATTTTGAGACAAAATGACTTGAATTTAGCATTCATGACTTGTATTATGCAGTGCTCTTTTGCCATAATAAACCGTACCATCCTGTCATCATCTCAAGTGTATTTATTTTATTGTAAGCGCTACAAAAGTAAAACTGTTCTAGATTCAAGACATTAACTACTTCTTATAAGACAGAAAAAATGAAAACTAGTCTTGCATTTAACCAACTTTTTTATTTAAACAGCAAAAAGTCCCAGAGAACTGCATAAAAGGGAAACGGCTTCATTTTACATTTCTCACAGTATTTATGGAACTGCAATATGAAAACACAGCAGAACATGCCAAATATGTGAGTGAGTTAAGGTCAGGTCCAAACATCTGAGCAATCTGCCCCTCGATACACGTACAAAATATGTGCTTTGCACAGGCACACTCAAAGCATCGACACACTAGGCACACTACAACTGCTAACTTAGCCAAATTCAGACCAAGAATCAATAGCAATGAACATGGGACTGTAGTACCCTTGGGGGGAGAGAGGAAGTGCTATCCTACGCCATGTCTGACCACTGGTTTTATTGGCCAATAAAAGCTTTCCACTCAGCCATGCTCTTCTTGTAAGACGATGTGAGATCTCTCTCATGGATTTGGTCTAAGAGGACCTCCGTCTGTATGACTGAAAGCAGAGTGGCTACACACTTTGGATAAGTCAGGTGTAGGGTATAATAGTAGGCCATAAGGTATAAAGCACTCTCGGCAAGCTTGTCTTTTGGAAAGGTGGTTATTGCCATATCTCCTACCACTAGGAGGCAGTTGGACGGACTGACAATCAGGACTGGGCAGGAGAGAGGGCGTTTCTTCAAGTAGGAATTGGGGTCTTCTGCTTCCTGTAACACATAACACAGACATTCTTCTGGATAATACATTTTGGTCATTTGGAACATAGGGTAGAGGGTTGTTTACAAACACATAACTTTACAAAGTAAAAGTCTGACAAAAGTTACAGTACTGAGAAAGCTCCATCTGAAAGTGCTGTTTTTAACTATCCCCAATGCATTTACTGTTTACACACATCTAGCCTTCCAAAAGAACTAAAAACCAAGGCTAGGCTAGTCTGGCTTGGTTATCATTAAGGTGATAAAACCTTCTACCATGTAATGCGCCCGTTTTTGTACATACTGTGACATAGCCAAGACATCTACCCAGTGAAAATCCTCACAAATGTTTTAGGTGTCTTTGATGCTTAGAACATACAGTATGTGAATAGGAAGTACATTGCCAGTCATCAGCACCTTCAGTGATAATTTTTTTCCGATACTGCAGTAAAAATTATTCTGCAACATTTTACACAGCTCACCTCAAGGACATGCACCAGAGCCTCACTCACATCTCGTACCCTCTTTGGAGGAGCAGACATGAAGGGGAACAGTGATGGCAGCACACATAGAATCTCAAGAGCCTGTTCAGCTGTACAGGAAAAGATTCACTTGGACAAAGTGCACAAGGTCAAATCTGATCAAAAGGTATACAACAGACACAATGCTTAAAAAAAAAAAAAAACATTCAGCAAATAATGGGATAGCCATCATAGATGAAAAAGAAAGACGACGAAACAGTAGCTCATGTACTTGACAATTAACATGCCTGAAGGTCTACCCAAACCCTATTCACTAATAACACCAAAACAGCATTCCCTACCTTTGTCCATTCCCATTGGGGTTTCAGTGCCTTTTTCCATACACCAAAAAACTGCACCTTCTGGCAGAAGTCGTGCCATCTTCCCTTCAGTTCATTGATGAAATTGGTGTTATCTTTATCCAAAATGCGTTGAAGCTCCTCCATCACCTACGACATATCAAATATACCAATATAGACATTTGAATATAACATATATCAGGAAATTGGTATTTTAAACATTGTGTGTGATACCATGGTTTTAATCATGCACAGTCAACACTGACTTACATGTCCAATGTCCTTGAAACAAGGATATGCCTTTAGAACCTTCTCGTGCCTGTCCTCCTTGTGAACGGTATTTGAATCAATAAATGCTCTTCTGGCTACAAATTCCAAATCCAAGAGATGAGAGACATCCTGGTGGTTTGGATTTTTTCTTTTATACAAAGTTTGTAGGGTCTTGTAGTGCTTGGCCAAGGTTGCTGGACTGTAGGTGTCTGGACTGTCAACATCAACAACAGACTTGTTCGCTGTAAGACACAAAAATACATAATTAATATGTCTCAGTTTAAAAAAAAGTTCATCTCATGTTGTTGCATGACAAAAAATCTGTCAAAAAACTGCAATAAAAATGATACATTAATATTAGATTAAACTTTCATGGAATTAAATCTTTTAACAAATATCATCCCTGATCCTAACTAACAAATACCTATTCATTTTTGGAATTTTAACCATGCCATTTAAAAAAAATCTAATGATTTTTTGTATAGTAAATGCATGAGAACTATTTGCTCGAAACTCATTTGGTCATGCAATCACATAAAATTGTGTGTAGGCACACAAGTGCACCTGGATCAACTAAAGAGTGATGCAATGGGAATATTTGACCAGTTTGTTGACCCTTTCTGTCAAATTGATTCCACCCATTTGCAAGATAAGACCATCAAAGAACTGTTAGAACCAGTTGAACCAGAGATAGTTGTCGCAAAACAAACAGTACGTTATGTGAAACATGGAGACTCCAGAGCTCTTACCATTAAGGACCATTGTTTTCATTACATACCATAGGTGAAAAGTTTGGAGCAGCTGCTGCCACATCCAAGAACAATTGCAATGATTGATGAGAGGCCACAGACATGCAAGGATGGATTTTTTCATGATTTCATTGATGGAGACATTTTTAAGTCGCACCCACTGTTTTTTAAAATTTCCCATGGCATTGCAGTTGATTTTATATACAGATGAAAGTTGTAAGAATTTCATTGTACAGGGAAACCTGTTTCCTTACTGTGCAAATGACAATAAACCCTTTGAATCTTGAATGAAATTGAGCTATGCAATCCTCTTGGATCTCGGGCAAACAAAAACAAATTGTTTTTGATTTATTACACCTTAGGTAACATCAACCCTAAATATAGATCAAGACTTGCTGCCATTCGTCTGCTTGCCATGATAAAATCAAAAGATCTTTCCCATTGTGGTATTGATGAGATACTTGAGAGGATTAACTGAGACTTAACTGAGCTGAGTGATGGTGTCCAGGTTGTCACTGCAAATGGTAAGAGGACAATTTATGGGGCACTTATGTCTGTGTGCGGAGACACTCTAGCTCAGCATGAAGTGGCTGGATTTAAGATAGGAGTGGGATTTGCCTACAGTAAATGCAGGCACTGCGAATGCAACTTTGAAGACATGCAGGAGCAATTTAATGAAGATTTAATTGTTAAAAGGACAATGGCAAGTCATAACAGGCAATGTAATGACACTGAAAAGGCAAATACTGACTTTCTGAAAGACAATCTAAAACTGACATATGGCATAAACAGGAGAAGCAAATGAACAGAATTTCCTCACTTTGATATAATCAATCAAACCCCACAGGACATCATGCATGTCATTCTTGAAGGTGTTGCCCCATATGAAATCAAATGTGTTTTAAAGCATCTTGTGCTTTCAGGGCATATGGACTTAGACGCATTCAACAGTGCAATTATTTGTTTCCCTTATTCTCCTGTGGATGCAAGGGATAAGCCTTGCCCCATATCTGTTAATACACTGTCATCAAATGACAATAAATTGAAACAGTCAGCTGGGCAGATGCTGGTTTTGTTAAAGATCCTGCCATTTCTCATTGACAAAATTGGAGAAAATGATTACACACAAGTGCTACTTAAGTTGTTAGAGATTCTAAAAAAAAAATCTATTTTCACCTATTATTGCTCTTTCAACTCTTTCAAGGCTGAAGCTTTTAATAGAGCAACATTTCAAACATTTCAAACAACTGTTTCCAGATGCAAATCCTCATGCCGTGCTCAGAAGAAGAGAGCGAGAAGAGCCAAGGACACAAGGTACGTCTAAGAGTATCTACATGTTCATGTGTTTTACAAGAAATTTCACTTTGAGATTTGATGTTCCAGAGCAGTTTCAAACAGATGATAGGAAAAAAACAGAAGAAAAACGAAGTGTTGTCAGTGTTGCAGTTTGCTCATGTTGTGAATATTACAGGCAAAAAGAAAGAACATGTTTCAGTAATCAGTCCATTTCTTGAAAACAGAGGATGCTTATTTTCTGTTGTATTAAAATGTGCAGAATTAACATTTTCTCTAAGTGTGTTTTACAAGAAAGAATAGCATTGGCCTGTTCATCTGTCACTTTTCAGTCAACAAAACAGTGGCTGTGGATATTTTAGCCTGTGCAGATTTCCTGCTTCTGCTTTGCACAATGGCATCGTAGTTTCTGTCTGTCCCACGTCATCACTTTGTCTCCCTCCCTTGCTGGAGGCATCTGTATGCATGGTGAAGGCTGAAGACGCTCAGGCACTGGCTAACTCCACAAATCTCTCCATCCGAGACCAGAAAATCACTGCTTCAACAGCCAAGGTACCATGTGGAAAACACACACACGTGGCACTGAAGGCATGTTCACTTTAAACCCTTTCAATCATAGAAAACAGAAAGCTTCCACAATAATGCTGAGTGGAGTTTGTTTTCTGCCTAAATGCAATTGTTGATTCAGAAACCATTTCATACACAAAATTAGTTTCAATTCCTTTTTTATATTATTATTTTTTGATGTTTGAAGTCTCATTTCTGTTTGATTTCAAACCTGCAGTCAGATATGATTATTTCTGACTTAACAGCAAACCTGCTTCAGGACAGGAGAAGGGTCCTGCCGGGGAAGACTCAGGTAGGACAACAAAAAACTGCTAGTCTGCAGGCAGTCAGTGCTAATATATCCACATCTATCACTGTCAAGAAATACTCAGTATATCTAGTTAAAATCACAGTCTGTTAACTGTACATAGTCACATGGAATAAACTGTAGCTTAGTCACATGTAGTCTGGTTTGTGATGTCTTGCATTTGCTGGCTTGTAGTTGTGATGTGTATGAAAACATACTGAGTGTAGCGTCTTCCCCTCCTACTCCCCACTGCAGGAGCTGAGGCTGAACACAAGACGTCTGATGAGGTACAGTTTCCTTCACTTCCATCACATTTTCTTGTGTTTCAGCCTTATACTAAAATCCTTTCAGGTCATTTTCCCCCTCATCAGTCTGAAAACAGAATTGTATGTTTAGAAATGTATTAAAAAGGAAAACCTAAGTTCAGCTAAATGTCTGTCAAATTCACTTGTTCTGTAATGTCTCCTACAGAAAGGCATGGTGTTGATCACAGGACTTCCTGAGAGCAGCTGGTCAGAGAGTGACATCATCAAGCTGATCCAGCCCTTTGACACGCCCTCGGACCTCATCCTGGCAAAACAAATGGGAAAGGTTGGTGTGATCACACCAGGAGGAGAGGAGAAAACACCTGGACACCAGTAATACATGTAGCCATGCAAGCTGCTTCTGTCATAGCTTAAACTACTATCACAGGTATTGTATGTTAGGTGCTTGTGTCAGTGGCAGACACGGAGATTGCTCAAGAGATAGTGAAAGTCCACTCCTTCATCCCCACCAAGATTAAAGACTGTGAGCTGAAGATAATCCATGTCAAACAGTGTATTGGTCTCAGCACACCGGTAAGGCCTCTCATCATTCACCCACATCCTTTACAGGACACTCATCATCTTTCTCTCCTCCTCTGCTCTAATCTTCTATATTAAATATCTTCCTTTTGTGTGCTTGCTTCTTTCATCTTGTGCTTAGTGCAGCATTTCTACTTGTTTGTGAACCTTGAGCAGCGACCAGCAGGTCGGCCATGATCCCACTCTGCCTGACACCTTAAACAGCTTCTTGGCACACTTCGACTCTCCAAGCAGCAGAAGGACTGTACATCGTCCTCAGCCAGAGGTGCAGCATCAGCTTCTCGTCCTGCAGCTGCACCAAGAGACCTCCGCCATGAGAAGGATCAACATCAACAAGGCTGCAGGTCCAGACAAGGTGTCAGGTCGTACCCTGAAGTCATGCACTGAGCAACTGGCAGGAGTTTTTCTGGACATTTTCAACCTGTCCATGCAGCTTTCCACGGTCCCTGTATGCCTGAAGTCCTCCATCATTGTGCCTGTGTCCAAGAAAGCAACCATCACCTGCCTCAATGATTACCGACCTGTCGCTCTGACTCCAGTCCTCATGAAGTGCTTGGAGAGGATCCTCCTAAAGTACATCAAGGATGCCATCCCTGCTGGCCTGGACAGCCTCCAGTTTGCCTACAGGGAGAACCATTCTACGGAGGATGCAGTCTCGTTAGCACTTGACACGGCCCTGACTCACCTGCAACATCCTAACACCTATGTTAGGATGCTATTTGTGGACTTCAGTTCAGCCTTTAACACTGTTCCCCCGGACATGCTGGCCCTGAAGCTCCACAACCTGGGTTTGTCAACACCGTTCTGCTCCTGGATCAGTGACTTCCTCACCAACAGGCCCCAGGTGGTGAGGAAGGATAGGAGAGTCTACATCTGCCCCACTGATCCTCAACACTGGCACGCCGCAAGGTTGTGTCCTCAGCCCTGTCCTCTTCACACTCTTCACTCATGACTGCTCTGCCATCCACCCCACAAACATGGTCGACAGCTTCTTCCCCAGAGCTGTAAAAGCGATAGCCCCCCCGCAGTGAAACACTCAACCCCCCTACAGAACCCTCACACAGGCACCCTCCCCCCTCCAGCCAATACACCCACCTTCTCACACACACACTCACACCCAGACAGACAGACACACACACACACACACACATCCCTGGTGACAACCACACAGAAGACAATCAACACTGACAGCACTCCATACACTGGACCGCACTAAGCTGCACTTTATTACTTTACTTACTTTGTGTTTATATTTTCACAAGTGTTCTTTTTTAAGTATTTATGTTATTATTCACATGTGCCTTTAAGCCGAGATTCTCTGAAAAATTTCGTTATGCTTGCATAATGACAATAAAGACTCTTGAATCTTGAATCTTGTGAAGTTTGCGGACAACACCACCGTGGTGGGTCTCATATCCAACAATGATGAGACCCACTACAGAGAAGAGGTCCAGAATCTGACACAGTGGTGTAACAGGAATAACTTCATCCTGAACATCAGCAAGACCAAGGAGGTCATAGTGGACTATAGGAGGTCCAGGAAGACTGAACACACTCCTGTCTGCATGGGGAGGTGGTGGAGCATGTGGACAGCATAAAGTTCCTGGTCATGCACATTTCCTCTGACCTCTCGTGGTCTGTGAACACTTCACACCTGGTGAAAAAGGCCCAACAATGGCTCTTCTTCCTCAGGAAGTTGAAGCAGAGGACCACTTCCCATTCAACATGAGTGACTTTGTGACATTAGATGAAGTAGGAGATGTTACTGACCTTCCGTGTTCTCCTGCTCTTGTTCCCATGGAAACCACAGACAGGGAGGAGGAGGATGCTCCCACATCTGTCCCTCAGGACACTACAGGGGTACATTTTAGCTTGCGTATATCCCATCAAGCTTTTCTCTACATGTTTGATGGGAGGTGTCCCAGGCTTAAATGTCCACAGTCTTATGAAGTCAGTCCTTTTCTGGATTTCTGCTTCTAGGACACACCAATGGAGTTTGCCATAGAAACAGCAGTATCGGATGCCACAGCGATTCTGCTCAGAGTCCGAACCCGTGAGAGCACCAACAGCTGACTCCTCAGACAGGTCGTCAGGTTTAACACCCAGTCCGGTCCTCACCGCTGCAGCATCCACCTTACTAGCTCCACAGGCTGAGTTCTCTCTCAGCCAAACACCTGAGACTGGTACAGCCTCACACTGATTTCACTTCTACCATCAACACAAGGAAACGCAGTCTTTCCTAGATATTTTTCTTTATTTTTTTGGTTTCAAATTGTAAATTTGGCTTGATATCTGTCTTTATGTTTAGAAATCACACCACTGCCCACCCTGGACTCCACCCCAGAGGTCCAACACCTGTCCGTGCCTGCCCCTGCAGCATCAGGTAACCCACCTGAAGCTGCCCCTGCACACTGCTCCTCAAACAGCCCAGCTATAGGAGCAGTGACCGCAGAGAGTGAGGACGATAAGAAAGAGGAGAGTCCTCTCAGTCACAGCCAGGCCAAGGAGGAGGAGACGGTGCTGGTGTTGGACAAAACAGAAGGACAGGAGAAGATGCAGGACCAGGAGGACAAAGAGACGGGAGCTCCAGCTGCAGAGACAGGTACGCTTTGATTTTCTTTGAAGTAGAACTGTGAGTGGCAGCAGTTCCTCAGTGGGTAGAGAATCAAGCTTGATGATGGGACGTTGTCCTTGGGGCAGGTACTTGAAATAAGTCATTGCAGGTGTTTAATAACAGCACCAAGATGAAGACACATGAAGTCCATCTGGAAAATGCTTAATTATTAGCTTATCTGCTTTGATGAGCAAAGCCAGGACCAGGTCTTTTTATCCCTGTGTATGTTCTAGATTGGACTTTAAAGCAGTCCCTGTCTCTTCTAGGAAAGCAACAGATGTCCAAAGACCAAACAAACGGAGAAGAGAGTATGAAGAAGACATTACAGATGAAAACACCCGTGAGCATGGACTACTCCCTCCCCCCTTTTGACCCCAGCAATCTAGTTGGTATGACAGTATTTATTCACCGTGACTGTTCATCACTGTTTTCTCTACATGTGTATTTCCACAGTCACTCTCATGTGTGCGTGGGTATGTGTCCTCAGGTATGGAGTTCTTAGTCCCAAAGACCGCTTTCTTCTGTACAGTATGTAATCCATTCTTCAGCAGAACCAAAGAAGCTGAGATCAACCACTGCAAAACCATCAAACACTACGAGAACCTAAAGGTAGGCAGCTCATGGTTATTTGTTGCAGTTTCTCCCTCTTTTTTTCTGCTCCATTTTCACACTTACTGTGATACAGGTGATAAAACGTCCAGGTGTGTTCACGACGGTGAATGTGACTGACAAACCAGACCCCAGCTGAATGTGGCTGTGAAGCTTTTGACTCAGTTTTGCCATTCCCCTCCTTTTGTATCGTCTCTTTATTTCTCACTCAAGGTCCAGATTTTCACACTGGTATAGATTAGTCTCATGTCTCCATTTAAATATGACGTCAATAAAATGTATTTACTAAGTCGCTCATTCACAATCTCAGTGTCTGATAATATTTGATAGAAGTCTGTTATCAATGATTTATAGCATCATAAAACCACACACTGTCATCACAATAACCTTAAAGCAAAGATGAAAATCTCACTGCATCAACTTGTATCTTTACACCTGCACTTATTTTCATTGGCATGTACAGTAAATTGCTAATACACTATTTTTGACTGTCTGCTACTCACACTATTTGCTATTCTATATGTTGCCTGTCATTTACATAGTGCTTATATCCAAAGGGCTTTATATTTGGCTCTTGTTTACCCATTCAAATACACACTCACACTCACACACACACACACACACACACACTGAAGGCAGTGCTTGCCGCTTCTGCATGTGAACAGGAGGAGCTGAGGATCAAACTGCCGGCCCAGTTCCAGCAGCTCCTCCCGCAGTGAGAGCCACTGGCCACACACCTTAGACAACCTTGGCATGACTACAGCCAGTGACGTCCACGCCTCAGTGACTGTGGGGTAAACACTCAAACCAGGGATCCTTTGTGTGGCACTTGTCAAGTCCCAGCTTATTAGCAGGACATTTATTTCAGCACAAGATGGCAGTACACTCTGTTCTAAGCTCAGAGCATCAACCTGTTTCTGACACAGTCCTACAAATCCTTTCATACAGAGTGTTGTCAGAGTCTTGTGCTACTGTGGAGTGTCATCAGGTTCAAGGTGACTAAACTATGGCCATAAACTGTTTCCTCACTATGAGTCAAAGATCTTTTCTTACACATATAGCATAGATAGATAGATACTCCTCTCTGCAGTACAGCAATTGTACTGTCAATATCACCAGAGGGGTGTATAGAAGAAAGTAGCAAATTCATCAATTCAATAAGCACATTATATATATATATATACAGTAGTGGAAAAAAGTTTTGGGACACCCTTCAAATTTTACACAATCTCAAATAATATCATGCAATATTTGCATAAAAATCTTTTTAGGATTTCACAAAGTGTGGCTGCATCAGACACACACAAAGATTTTTGTTTATTGTCCAAAAATTAGCAAAAGTAAATTCTTCATGGTGTCAACATGTCAGTTCTCAACATTGTCGGTATCAAAGTTAATAAATAGCAAAGAATGTCTTCAAAACTGAACAAAAGATAAAGCATCACATAACAGAATTCATATTTAGAACTCCTGCCATTAGCACGCAGTAACGATTTAATCCTGGCTGGCATGTTCTCCAGCCTTTCACACTGTTGAGGGGTAATCTTCTCCCATTCTTCTTCAATTACTGTTTTTAATTGTTCCAAATTCTTTGCTTAAAACAGACCTTTTGATAATCCAGCAAAGATTTTCAATGGGTCTCATGTCCGGGGATTGAGCTGGCCACTCTAAGACCTGGATATTGTGCTCCTGCAGCCAAGTTCTACTTGACCTGGATGCATGGCAAGGGGCATTATCTTGCCCAAACATTCGCTTTCCACCTCCACTGTGCACCTTCAAACAGCCACAGCACTTTTCTGTAGAGAGGCCTATATGTCAGCTCAAGTTATTTCTGGCTTTTTTCTTTGCATCCCCAACAATTCTCCTGCCACTTGTGGCTGAAGTTTTTCTTGCTCTACCTGAGCGTAGCTTGGTATCAACAGAAGCCCATATTTTCCACTTCTTCATCAGAGTTTGAACACTACTGATTGGCACTGTCAAATGTTTGGATATCTTTTTCTATCCTTTTCCTGCTTTCTAAAGTTCAAATATCTTCTCTTGTAGGTCTTTTCATAGTTCTTCTGCTTTCCCCATGGTTCAGAATCCAGCAAAGTCAGTGCAGCACTAGATGAAATGTGCAGGCGTCTGTCAGGAGCCCACATACTCACTGACTTTTTATACACACACACACTAATTACAGCCAAACAGGTGACAGGTGTGGACAAGAGCCATTTAAAGCTGTCTGTTTGTGTCAACCTCACATGGTCACTTTGGTCATACTGTTTATAGTATTTATTATTATTGTTTCCTCTAATAAGTATTTTTTTTCTTGGAGCCTTTATATTCTATCTGTATTATCTGTATATTCTGTATATTCTGAGTGCCTGTACCCTATTGCATCTGCTCTTTGCTGCTGTAACAGTGTAATTTCCCCATTGTGGGACAATTAAAGGTTTATCTTATCTTATCTTATCTTATCTACTGTATGAAAATGAAGGTCAGAGATGATGGAGGATATCATTCTAACTCTTATTTTATTACCATCAATTCAATTCAATTCAATTCAATTTATTCATTAATTATACAGCGCCTTACAGAGAAAGAGAAAGAAAACTCTCATTCTCTGTAAAGAATATACAGTATTCCCTCGTAAGTTATATTTTACAGTGTTCTACGTTCTACTCTACAGAATTCTGATCTGTCTTCTCTTCTACAGCATTCTGTTCTACGTTCTATTCTACAGCATTCCGTTCTACGTTCTCTTCTACAGCATTCTGTTCTACGTTCTCTTCTACAGCATTCCGTTCTACGTTCTATTCTACAGCATTCCGTTCTACATTCTATTCTACAGCATTCAGTTCTGCGTTCTATTCTATAGCATTCTGTTCTACGTTCTCTTCTACAGCATTCTACATTCTATTATACAGTATTCCCTTCTAAGTTATATTTTACAGTGTTCTACGTTCTATTCTACAGTATTCTGTTCTGCGTTCTATTCTACAGTATTCTGTTCTACGTTCTCTTCTACAGCATTCCGTTCTATGTTCTATTCTACAGCATTCCATTCTACGTTCTATTCTACAGCATTCCGTTCTACATTCTATTCTACAGCATTCAGTTCTGCGTTCTATTCTATAGCATTCTGTTCTACGTTCTCTTCTACAGCATTCTACATTCTATTATACAGTATTCCCTTCTAAGTTATATTTTACAGTGTTCTACGTTCTATTCTACAGTATTCTGTTCTGCGTTCTATTCTACAGTATTCTGTTCTACGTTCTCTTCTACAGCATTCCGTTCTATGTTCTATTCTACAGCATTCCATTCTACGTTCTATTCTACAGTATTCTGTTCTGCGTTCTATTCTATAGCATTCTGTTCTGTGTTCTCTTCTACAGCATTCGGTTCTACTTTCTATTCTACAGCATTCCGTTCTACGTTCTGTTCTACAGTATTCTGTTCTGCGTTCTATTCTACAGTATTTCGTTCTGCGTTCTATTCTACAGCATTCCGTTCTACGTTCTGTTCTACAGCATTCCGTTCTACAGCATTCCGTTCTACGTTCTCTTCTACAGCATTCCGTTCTACGTTCTATTCTCCAGCATTCTGTTCTGCGTTCTATTCTACAGCATTCTGTTCTGCGTTCTATTCTACAGCATTCTGTTCTGCATTCTATTCTACAGCATTCTGTTCTACGTTCTGTTCTACAGCATTCCGTTCTACGTTCTATTCTACAGCATTCCGTTCTACGTTCTTTTCTACAGCATTCCGTTCTACGTTCTATTCTACAGCATTCCGTTCTACGTTCTGTTCTACAGTATTCTGTTCTACGTTCTCTTCTACAGTATTCTGTTCTACGTTCTCTTCTACAGTATTATGTTCTACGTTCTCTTCTACAGTATTCTACATTCTATTATACAGTATTCCCTTCTAAGTTATATTTTACAGTGTTCTACGTTCTATTCTACAGCATTCCGTTTTACGTTCTATTTTACAGCATTCCGTTTTACGTTCTATTCTACAGCATTCCGTTCTGCGTTCTGTTCTACAGTATTCTGTTCTGCATTCTATTCTACAGTATTCCGTTCTACGTTCTGTTCTACAGCATTCCGTTCTGCGTTCTATTCTACAGTATTCCGTTCTACGTTCTGTTCTACAGCATTCCGTTCTACATTCTCTTCTACAGCATTCCGTTCTACATTCTATTCTACAGTATTCTGTTCTGCGTTCTATTCTATAGCATTCCATTCTGTGTTCTCTTCTACAGCATTCCTTTCTACGTTCTATTCTACAGCATTCCGTTGATGTGGATTTTTCTGCAGGCTGGGTGGCTTAACCCCGTCAATGGCCAGTTGAAGCAGAGCTCAGGCCCAGCTGAGGCCCCACACCTTCTTCTTGTACTCTTTTGTCTCCTGTAGAATTCTAAGTTTTTCAGATCTTTAATCAGAGTAAATGCACAGAGTCAATCAAAGGCTGGAGATCAGAGAAGTTGAGTCCAGGATGCTTTATTCCTCAATACAGAGTTCAAGAGCATGAGCAGTCCTGCAGGAACAACTGAAACTTAGTCAAATGTACATCATATTTTACATGTTGGGTTGCACCTGTGGAACCCAACATATAAACATGTCTGGGCGTGTTTTTGACATGTTTGGGCATGTCCCTTCCCATTTCTGTAATTAATATTAGCCAGTTTTTATCAGTGTCAACCACTTCCTCACTAAATCTTATTTTTCAGGTACTTGACAGGTCTGAGTTACAATGGTGTCTTTTTCTCCTTGGATGAGTTATAGGCTCCTCCCGTCGGAT
Source organism: Toxotes jaculatrix (assembly GCF_017976425.1). Taxonomy (NCBI): domain Eukaryota; kingdom Metazoa; phylum Chordata; class Actinopteri; family Toxotidae; genus Toxotes; species Toxotes jaculatrix. The sequence goes on along the minus strand of NC_054405.1, from coordinate 1,958,034 downwards.
GTACCTTGGGCATATGTTGTTATCTAATGGTGTCAGGAAGTTTCATTATTTATAATGACTATTATAACTGTCCAAGCCAATCTTATCTCAGTTTTTCTCCTACATGCTTTAATAATAGCTCCCTCAAGGTTCAGCAGTGCTAGACAAAGAGTGATACACAAAACAGCAGGTGTCTGTCTAGACAGAGTGATACACAAAACAGCTGGTGTCTGTCTAGACAGAGAGTGATACACAAAACAGCTGGTGTCTATCAGGTAAACACCCTGCGGAAATCCCCGTAAATCCCCATATTTCAGTGCACACAGTGAAACAAAGTATAGATAGGTATAGCATAAGCAAGTATTTAACAAAACACCCAAGACCCCGTCACCACACTGTTCTACATTCTCTTCTACAGCATTCCGTTCTACATTCTATTCTACAGCATTCTGTTCTACGTTCTCTTCTACAGCATTCCGTTCTACGTTCTGTTCTACAGTATTCCGTTCTACGTTCTGTTCTACAGTATTCTACATTCTATTATACAGTATTCCCTTCTAAGTTATATTTTACAGTGTTCTACGTTCTATTCTACAGAATTATGTTCTACGTTCTATTATACAGTATTCTCTTCTAAGTTCTGTTTTACAGTATTCTGCGTTCTATTCTATAGCATTCTGATCTGTGTTCTCTTCTACAGCATTCCGTTCTACGTTCTCTTCTACAGCATTCCGTTCTATGTTCTATTCTACCGCATTCTGTTCTGCGTTCTTTTCTACAGTATTCTGTTCTGCGTTCTTTTCTATTCTGTTCTGTGTTCTATTCTACAGCATTCTGTTTTACGTTCCATTCTACAGCATTCTGTTCTACGTTCTGTTCTACAGCATTGTGTTCTACGATCTGTTCTACAGTATTCTGCATTCTATTCTACAGCATTCCGTTCTATGTTCTATTCTACAGCATTCTGTTCTACATTCTCTTCTACAGCATTCCGTTCTACGTTCTATTCTACAGTATTCTGTTCTGCGTTCTATTCTACAGTATTCAGTTCTACGTTCTATTCTACAGTATCCTGTTCTACGTTCTGTTCTACAGTATTGTGTTCTTCGTTCTCTTCTACAGTATTCTACATTCTATTATAAAGTATTCCCTTCTAAGTTATATTTTACAGTGTTCTACGTTCTATTCGACAGAATTCTGTTCTACGTTCTATTCTACAGCGTTCTCTTCTGCGTTCTCTTCTACAGTATTCTATGCTCTATTATACAGTATTCTCTTCTAAGTTTTATTTTACAGTATTCTGCGTTCTATTCTATAGCATTCCGTTCTGTGTTCTCTTCTACAGCATTCCGTTCTACGTTCTATTCTACAGTATTCTGTTCTACGTTCGGTTCTACAGTATTCTGTTCTGCGTTCTATTCTATAGTATTCTGTTCTACGTTCTATTCCACAGCATTCTGTTTTACGTTCTATTCCACAGCATTCCGTTCTATGTTCTATTCTACAGCATTCTGTTTTACGTTCCATTCTACAGCATTCTGTTCTACAGCATTCTGTTCTACGTTCTGTTCTACAACATTCTGTTCTGTGTTCTCTTCTACAGCATTCTATGCTCTATTATACAGTATTCTCTACTAAGTTCTATTTTACAGTATTCTGCATTCTATTCTATAGCATTCCGTTCTGTGTTCTCTTCTGCAGCATTCCGTTCTACGTTCTATTCTACAGTATTCTGTTCTATGTTCGGTTCTACAGTATTCTGTTCTGCGTTCTATTCTACAGTATTCTGTTCTACGTTCTATTCTGCAGTATTCTGTTCTGCGTTCTATTCTATAGTATTCTGTTCTACGTTCTATTCCACAGCATTCTGTTTTACGTTCTATTCCACAGCATTCCGTTCTGCGTTTTATTCTACAGAATTCTGTTCTGCGTTCTCTTCTACAGTATTCTATGTTCTACGTTCTGTTCTACAGCAGTCTGTTCTATGTTCTATTCTGCAATATTCTGTTCTTCGTTCTCTTCTACAGCATTCCTTATATTGTAGTAACACTGTAGAGAGAGTTTTTTCTCTCTGTGGAGGGAAGAGAAAGAGAGATGAGAAAGAGAGAAGAGTAGAGAAGCAGAGAAAGACAAGCAGAGAAAGAGAAAGTTCTTCTCTCCTCTTTCGTGGCGAAAGAGAAGGAGAGAAGAACTGTCTGCGGAGGGAAGACAAAGAGAGAACAGCAGAGAAGTTGAGATGGAGAGAAGCAGAGAAAGAAAGAAGCAGAGAAAGAGAGAAGCAGAGAAAGAGAGAGTTCTCTCTCTTTCTCTTTCGGTGGAGAAAGGGTTAGCGTTATGCAGTCACGTTTCTACATTGAATTACTCGAAATTAAAGTTATCAGAAATTAAATAAATATACTCTATATACATAAAAGTGACAAAAATATACACAATCATACATAACAACAGCAGATAATAATGATATATGAAACAATATAATTTCATTATTTTATGCCTCCTTGTCTCTTTAGGCCCCAGTCAAGTTCACTACATCCCAAACAATATGTTCCCTTTTGAAACCAAAATGAAAGTTTTGCGTTCATGGTGATATATACATTGACAATTGGAAGTTATTACCAATCATCGTAACTTATTTGGAAACTTTTCTGTACATACAGAGGGTCATTGGTAAATCTTTGGTCTAAGGTAGAAGGAGTCAGTTTTAGAAAACCTAGGACATTTACTTTCAGCATAGTCCCTTCCTACATCTGCCCACTTAGTCCAGTGGTTGTGGAGCATAAAGAAAATTTCTTTGTAGAATATGGCTTCTTGGACCTCCTGAAAGTCCATAGCAGTAATGACATCATCATTGCTATTAAAATGGCGACCACTGACCTTCTTCATATTGGGCAAATCAGGCCAATTTCTTACAGGAGTAAGGTTAGAGGATTGAGATTTGGTCCTTGTTTTGTGGAATTTTCTTTTCTTTTTTTGTGGGTTTTCTCTCATAGGGTTTCACACAATCAGCTAGAGGTCCAGTGTCAGTCCACTGTTGGTGGAGTCACAGACACAGACCAACAACAGGAGAACCTGGAGCTCCAGGAGTCATTAAGATCAGAGTGTAATAGTATCTGTGACTTTACTGTAAATATTCCAGTTCTGGACGTCACAGCACAAAGTGGAGAGTGCTGTGTGTTATTTTAGGAAGTTCCATCAATGTACTGTAGCTCAGGTCTGTGATGTATGATGACACTTGATGGAGGACTTCAAAGCAGCTGTTTGGATTTCAGCCTCATTGTTCAGCTGTCAGACTCAGGCCTGTTAAGAAGACACTGATCTTGGGAACAGTTTGGTTTTCATAATAAGTCACATATGATCCATATTGAATACAGAGTCCAAACCTCACTGCATCACTAAACAATAACCTAAAGACAAACTTTTGTCCATGTGAAGGTGAGGCTGTGAGCTCATTACCTGAGTTTGAATTAAAGATGGAGAGAGGAGAAGCATCACCTCAGTGAAAAAGTCAAGAGTAGAATCCAGATAAGACACAGAGAGATGCAGCTCTTCTCCACCAGCTTCAACAGGGTGTGAAATTTATACACAGCACAAACACATCTCACTTCATTTCCACAGACAATCAGCAGTGGGTGAAATGTTTATACATTTAGCTCCATATAGAAAACACAATATTCATTGCTTCTCACAGACAAAGTGGTTTAAATGCTGTGAACAGGAAACAGTTTGATGTGTTGGTAAATTCTTCTTATTTCCAATGTGTGAATCACTTTCATCATCTCTCAAGATTTGGCCCAAAAACAAAGAAGCACAGTTTAAGACTCAGGAGAAATAATCTCCCAGTCCAATGCAAACTAACCAGCACACACTGTTTCCACTTCTACAATCATCTACTTATTATTGTGCTTTAAAGTTTCAGCCTTCTTACATTTACCTATCACTGAGTCCACTTGTGTCTTATACTGAACACTAGGTTCAAATCTCCTTTTGGCTTTGAGCCTTGATTTTTAGTTCATTTCCAGTGCAATACAATTATGTCCTGTAGTAAATCTGCAGAATGAGTCGTAGGACTTAAAGCTGGATCAGCTGTTGCATGAAGTGTTTCAGGCTGTGTTCATGTTCACCCTCTTTGGTTAAGGGACAGTAAAACAATCAGTGATTTCCTCACTGTGGAGGAAATTTAGGCTGCTGAGAATTCTTCCTGCCTTGAAAACCTTAGTCCTGAAACTGGAATCTAAAATATGTTGATGTGTTTGAGGTGGCATGTGATGCATTTGGATGAGTGTTCATTTGCTGTGTTTTGAGTGTAGGAGGAAAACTGTTGATGACTGTGAGGACAGAATAAGTTTGGAAGTTTAACTCTGCCACTTTAGACTCTCAGCTCTGATTCTTGTTTTCTGCTCCATGCAGCTCATCTACAGGACTGTATTAAGTCCTAGTTGTTGAAGGATCTTAATTATTAAGCAGTGAAATTATTTCATATGAGGAAATGGTACATTCATTTTTTTAAATGTTTCCTTTCTTCTGTTTCCTTGTCTTTTGATGATGGTCACTAAGCTCCAAATCTTGTAGCTGTTCAGAATTCAGCCTCAGTCAGTGTGAGAGAGCTGATATGTTTAAAGCTTCATAGACTGAAAAGGTTCTGGGAAGTTCTCTTGAATAAATAGATAATAAAATAGATCCTAAATTTAACTTTGAGGAATTTAATTGTGTGCCTGCTCCAAATGCTATGCTAGGTCTATGTGGAGCAGCCTGTGTGAGACATTATGTTTCTGTTTGTTTTCTATGAAACTGTGAATATTATGAGCTGACTGGATGAATAGAACACAAGAGAGATTTGTTTGTGCAGATAGATGAGACCTTATTATAAGATGCACACACACACTTTGTTCTGCAAGTAGTTATAGTTTGTTATGTCAGAGCAGCATCAGGTAAAACAATGAAGAATGATCAATACAGATCCTGATTTGCTGTAAGTCCTATATTCTCCATGATGGTGTGTGTGTGTGAGTGTGTGTGTGATGGGAAAAGAAGGATGAAGGAAAAGTTCTCACTGCAGCAGCTGTAGAATTTTATTATTATGAGCACAATTACACCACAAGAGCCAGTTTGTCTCTGTCATTTCCAGGCTCTGTGTTTCCAGTTCACCATTCACCACACAATGATGTACTTTATTTCTTCATGATGACTCTTTGAAGTCTTTGAAGAGAGAGGAGAAAATTTCTTCTGTCATTTTTCCCTTTTTTTTCTCACAAAACTCGTTTTAAAGATTTTCATGAGTCGAAGAAAAACACATTTTCTTTGTGGTCGGAGAAAATGAGGAACTGTTCCATCATTTATCCAGAAGTTTCTATAGTAATGTGATCATTATTCTGTGACTGTGACAGGAGGAGTTCAGTGAATTGATGTGACTCGTCTGTGCTCTGTCACTGCTCATTTTAATGAAGTATATATTCCCTCTCTGTATTATGATATTGGATTGTAACTCAGCTTTACCACAACACTGTCATTGTACACCTGTATGTTTTGTTCACCGTGTTGATCCATCTGTCTTCCTGTATTCATTCTCTCACTCCCTCGCTCACTACAACCACATACACTAAATACACTAAACTGTAGTAAATCCATTATGTGTGAAACATAATGTGGCTGGATGATGTTCAGAGGAAACAGATTTTCTGAATGAATGAGGTAATGAAGTTTATTAACAGCAGTGGAGGTGGGAGACTGGGGTTTGTATCCAGAGTCCACTCTGTGGTTAGGTTTGGTATTTACAGCTATTTAACAATACACACAAGCTAACTTGCATACGGCCTAATACAAATGTCACACACACACATTTCATCAGAGAGAGCAGCTCTCAGGAGCTGCAGGAGCTGATCAGTCCCATATATACAGTGGTGTTCCAGTATATGTCAGAGGTCAAAGTGAAGACAGTCTAGTTGGTCTCATTGGATAAAGCCAGTTATCTGTGTGCAAACAAGCGTGACAGCAGATTTCTTCCACTTAGTTCTGTCAGAGCCACTGAAGCTGTTTCTTTACTTTTTATTCTTCCCTCCAGCTGCAGTGAGAACATCTACAGAAGAAACATTATTATTATTATTTACTGTCCAACACAGTAAAGTGTAAATGATGGACATTTACTCAACACAACTTTTTATTTCCACTGTCACAGGATAGAAAGAACAAAGAACTTCACTAAGAGCCTTGTTTCATAATTCATTTCCAGCCCACAGTGTTTCTGTCCTCCAGCAAACCTTTGGATGTCAGTGTGTCAAGCTAATGTTGGTGAATCTGAGGCTGTGTTGACTGAGAGAAGAAGCTGTGAGATCTTTTAGACCCTGAGGACTCACTCTGGACTGATTTGATAGATGCTCCACAAATAAAAGTGCTTCTCCACTCAACTAACAGATAGATGGAGCGTGTACAACATTCATGTTAATGTATCTGCTGAAATCCTGTTGGAAGTAGCATAAAGTGTCCTCCAGGCTGATGGCAGTAACCTGCTGCAATTAGCCAATGATGAGCCCATTAGCCTCTATAATGAAGTTCACACATATTATTATTTGCAACACAGGATGAAGACAATTAGTTTAAAAAAGAATCATTTGAAGGTTTATGAGAGTTGCAACTTTATTTTGAATCCTGTTGCTGTAGATTTTCCTCAACTCCAAACAATGTGGACTGTGAAGTGAAGCATTAACAAGCTCTCAGTCAGCACCATGGAAAGAGGCAGAGACGACTGCTGTTCTCTCTACAGTACAAAACAATTCTCACTGTTTACACTTTTTATTTTTCTCATATGGTTCCATTTTTTCAGTGTTACTTCAAATTGGTGAAATCACAGTTGCACAGTCATCTCTCTATCATCTCTTATTTTCATCCTACCCTTTTTTTCCCAGATCCCAAGTCCAGTTCTCCTGCACTGCAGCCTCGTCTCCACTGACTCTACTGTTGCAGGGTGTAGACAGATATATTCCTCCTTCTGTCCACATGCTGCAGTTCAGCTGCTACTTTTCACCTGCTAGAGTGGAGCTTCAGTGTGATGGTGTAATGCATTCACACATGGTTCACACTGTAAATGTGTGAACCCTGGTCCATTAGTGAATTTGCTGTTGGGATGATCAGAGGGTTTGTAGAGTTATTATGCTTCTTCCTCTTTGCATCATGATTTTCCACAGACTCTTGTCAGTTACAAAACAAGTAGAAAGTCTGAAAGTGCAAACGTGACTTTCCATCCATCCAGTATCAGGATACAGTTGAAAAAAGATGTGTATTGATTTAAGCTCTGAATCTGACAGCACATTACACAGCTCTCTCTCCACTCTGAGCTAATGACTCTTGGAGCTGTACTTTCCTCTGCTGTTGGTCTCTGTCCTGAATAAAGAGCTCCTCCGCCTATTTCTGCTGACTCCATCCCAGTGGTTTTCATTGTTTCATCATGTAAAACCTGTGAAAGTTTCCCTCATTTACCTGGTTTTAATAACACGTTGCCTCTGACTGAGAGCCAAGTGACTGTAGAGCAGAGCATCACTTTCTGGTTCAGATCCAGTTTAAAGTGTGTTGGTCTCTGTCACTGGGCCTTTACTCCACAGAGAGAACTGGATCTCATCATTAATGGAAACAATCCTAAATATCCTGGCAGAGAGAGAAGTGAGTCTCCATCTTCTCTGTCCACTTCACTTATTCTCCTTTACAGGAGTTCACTCTGCTGTGGACAGAGACACCAGCTGCAATGTCTCTTCATAGAAGAGTTAAAGGAGGAAGAAAGATGATCCACAGCCAGTCAACGCAGAATAATAGGATCTTTGTAGGGACTGTTGGTGTCAGTGTTCAACCATCTGGAACAACAACAACAAATCAGAAAAAAAAACATCCTCTGAGGTGATGGATCATCAGTTCAAAGCTGTAATTGCAACTATTGTTGAAAGTGTTTTAACTTTTCAACACTGAAAATAATTCACAACCTGACAAGAAAAACTCTATATACTGAAACACTGACATTGATACAATTGACAGTTTTATTGCTTCATGATGCATCTGCTTCATTGATCTGATGTATTTCTCTGTGAGTCACATTGTACTATAATCTGTGCAGATGTTCCAACTAACATTCAGTATCTTCATCCACAGAAACTCCTCCACTGGCTCACAGAAGACACAGAGACAAAAAGGTGAAGCTCCCATTTACCTGGACACTGAGACACTGATTCACTTCTTCTCCTCAGAGCTGCTGAACTGTACATGCTGTTTAAATCAACTGTCAAACAGCTTTATTTAGCAGACAAATCAGAGCCATAGTGGAGCCGTCTGTAGCAGTTAGTCTGAAGAGTCCTACAGCTCAGCAGCCTGAGGAGCTCAGAGGGAAGAAAGAGAGGCAGAGGAGGAGTTCAGCTGCTTGCTGAAGATGCTTTGACTCCACTAGTAGTTTATAATGGGGTCAAAGGTCATTCTGGAGGGCAGTGACCCTTCAATATCAGTTTGTTCATCATCAGACAGATGAAAAAAGGCTCCAGCTTTGCTGCTGTCAGGTGGTGAAATGCTTCAAGGTAACTCAGCCTTCCCACAAAATTGGTTTCACTTTGCAGAGAGATTCTTATTAAACCAATGTTAAAAAAATCAACACATAATATTGACACCAGCAGCCCTTTGATAAACAGCTATTATGTCCAATGGAGCCTCCATATTCAATCTGTTCTTCACCAGAAAGAAAATAATTCTGATCATGGTATAATTCTTTATCATTCTTTCATCATCTTTTGTCCCAGCAACATAGGTGCAAAGTAGATGTCATTCATTTATCATTCTGCTCTCAGGTGTATAACCACAGATGGTTATTATACAAAGAATCAGTTGGCCTCATTCATTGATCCTCTCTGAGGGAGCTACTGCTTTGTTTTTCCTCCACACACCCTCCACAGTGTATTCCTCTCAAAGCAGGAAATGTAAACTGTGTAACTAAGAAGCAGCTGTGAGCGAGGTTACCAGTCCACTGTACATGATGACAATAAAAAAAGAAATAACTACTGAATGAACTTATTTCTTCAATATGACAGATGATGCTTGAAAAATATCCAGTTGTAGGAAGCAAAGGAAACAAGAGAAGCTTTTACAAAAACAAGGTTCATGCTGCATTTTCACTTTGCACTCATCAAACACACATTCACAGATGACTACATGAATACATGACTTTATGTGTGTACGGGTCTAGTGTTTTTTTTTTTTGTATTCTTTGACAGAGGCACAGGTACTGACATAGGTCTGAGATGCTAAGAGAGAGAGAGGTTAGGGCGAGGAATGCATGATGCCAGAGAGTGTCCTCACGAAGACATAAGTACCAGTATGTGTGTGTGAGTGTGTGTGTGTTTGTCGTTTGATGCCTTTGATGTATCAACATTCTACAGTCTGATGTCACAGGCTGCAGTAAGTGGACACACAGCCAGAGACAAGTTCAGAAGTCAAACAGGAGCAGAAACAGTTGGACTGGACAGGACTTGCTCATGATTTAGGAAGAAAGAAGCACTCAGATATAGATAAAGTCCAGATCAGCTCCAAGGTTTTCAGTAAATCAATAGATGTTAGTTGTTCCTGTCAGTGTTTAGTTCATTTAGTGAAATGTTTTGTTCAGATGATTTGTTTGTTAACTTTATGTGATATTTAAGCACACAAGAACACGATGTTCAGCCCAAAAGTGTTTGGGCACACACACAAAAAGTAGCTGTTTTAAATATTTCCATCTTACATCTTACTCAATGTTGGACAGGAATGGACCTATAAGTTATCAGACGCAGTAAAAGCCTTTATCAGATGATGGATAGTCAGAGAATTCTCATCAGGTGGTATTCAAGTTAGCGCTGTCTCAGATGGCAGCTTGTAGCAGCAGCTCCCTGCATTTGCAGTAGTTTTTAACATTTTTATAAGCTTTTCTTTAGTGTTTAGTGTTTTAGTGTGTCTGTTTCTTGTCTACTTTACTTTCTGTTCTGTCTCCAGTAGATTTTTTCAGTGTTTTGGCAGCATGACTCTGAGATTTAGACACTTTTTTCTCCTGCTCCTGGTGCTTGGGCTGCTCGGGGCCCCCAGCAGCCATGCCGAGAAGACCCCCGGCATTGTTTACACTCGAGATCAGCTGCTGGCTCTGAGGCCGCCATCCTTCGTGACCGGAGAGAATCCCCAAATCCCAGAGGAACTGAGGAGGAGACGACGAGGATGCAGGGCAGGAGTGAGAAGACGGCTGAGGAAACAGCGTTTTAAACCCTGTGTCCCCGCAATCATCACGGGGAACGTCAGGTCACTGGCAAACAATTTAGAGCTATATGTCAGCTTTTGCAGTCTGTCCACAAAGCGGCAGTGTTGCTCTGCAGAAGCTCTCTGGCGTACGCTACAGAGTGGCGTGTTTAGTCATGACAATTACCCGTGTTCCCATTGGAATTGGGGAAGTGGGCGTGGCCTTTCCATGACAAAATGAAGTGTGAGCTCTCCTGTCCGTCTTTGCTGCTTGTTTGTGGGAGAAATGTGTGCTAGATGTTGTTCTAGTATGCTTTATTTTTAGGCTTTGGTGGGGAACACCAATGAGTTGAAGCTATTTTTGGCCGGCTTTGCCGTATGGCTGAGCCTTTTGAGTTGGTGAAAAGTCAAACATCTTTGTATAGCACCAGGGAAAAGTACACAGCAGACAGATGGGCGGAGTTGCTAAGTGGCGGCAATTGATAAGCTGGCTTGCAAACGGGACACCGTGACAAGTGACAGTTGTACCAAGAGCTTGATTTGGACGTCAAATGCTTGGGCCTCATCGCTTCTCGGCCTTTTGGCTAAGATCAAGTGTAGTATCTGTTCTTATCAGTTTAATATCTGATATGTCCCCTATATGGGGATAACATGTTAAACCCATTTTTAGAAGAGGGAGCTGAAAAGGGAGCTTGCTCCGCTCACTCCACGCATCGACCTGGCATTGCAGTGCCGCCGGGAACGGTGCACCTTTCTCTTGCTTTGTAGAAAAACAAACTCTAACACAAATGTTTAGTTAGGAATCAAACTTTTACAGTGGCTGAAGGAAAACGCGGTTAAGTTTTTATCAAGGGAATTGTGCCCAACCAGTCAGTTGATTTACTGATATCACCCAGGGAACCCCGCTCAACAACACAGTGCACTTCAGCTACGATGACTGGTCGCGGACTCCCTGAAGACGCCTGATCATTTCCCAGACTTTGTAGTCTCCATGTAAAAGCCAGGACTGGATTTTTCACGCTGGGGGCGGGGGCGGGGGCGGGGCAATGGAGGGGAGGCTGGGATTTAGCACGCGGCAAGCCAAGGGAGGCGTACCGCGACGGTGGCAGCTGGGACGACTAGGGTCCTCAGCTGCTCTCTGAGACAGACCTGTTCTGACTCTTGTTTCTCTTCATAACGCACAAGTCTTTCGCCTTTTACTAAAGACTTCCGTGGAGAGGAACACCAATGAGTTGAAGTTATTTTTGGCTGGCTTGGCCTTATGGCTGAGCCTTTTGAGTTGGTGAAAAGTCAAACATCATTATAGAGCGCCACAAGTGTGAGCTCCCCTGTCCGACTTTGCTCTTTCTTTGCGGAAGAAATGTGTGCTAGATGTTGTGATTTTGCTGGTATACTTTATTTTTAGGCTTTGGTGGGGACGCTGGCGTCTTTGAGACAAGAAAAGTGTACCACGTGGGCCTTTGCTTTCTTTCCCAAGAGACAGCTTGACTAGTGGCATTTCACACAGTGTTCCTTTGTTTTTGGCAGAGCAGTGCATGATGGGTGGATCCAACAAAGCGTGTTTGCCGCACGCCGCAGCTTATTTGCAGCAGTGTTTGTGTCTTTTCAGCCATAAACGTAACAGACAAAGGGGAGCTGATGCTCAAGGCACTGAAATGTGGGATTATGCATTGTAGGCACCGTCAGCCAGAGTGCTGTGCCTGGTGACCACCACCCGCTCTCATCCAACTGCAGCTCATACTTACCTGGCAGGGGAGATACCATGATTAACAAGGTGGTTCACCCAGGGTGAGGCTCAGCCATTGCACTCCGGCTGTGCTGACCCCTGCGAATTCCCCAAATGTGGGAATCTCGACTGCATAATTTCTGGTAGTGGGGGACTGCGTTCGCGCTCTCCCCCGATGCGTGCGTGTAGAAGAAAACACAATGTGTCAGGAATGCCCATGTGCTAACCTGTTGCAGACTCTCCATTTTGTTGATTTGGAGTTATATGTCAGCTTTTGCAGTCTGTCCACAAAGCGGCAGTGTTGCTCTGCAGAAGCTCTCTGGCGTATGCTACAGAGTGGCGTGTTTAGTCATGACAATTACCCGTGTTCCCATTGGAATTGGGGAAGTGGGCGTGGCCTTTCCATGAGAAAATGAAGTGTGAGCTCTCCTGTCCGTCTTTGCTGCTTGTTTGTGGGAGAAATGTGTGCTAGATGTTGTTCTAGTATGCTTTATTTTTAGGCTTTGGTGGGGAACACCAATGAGTTGAAGCTATTTTTGGCCGGCTTTGCCGTATGGCGGAGCCTTTTGAGTTGGTGAAAAGTCAAACATCTTTGTATAGCACCAGGGAAAAGTACACAGCAGACAGATGGGCGGAGTTGCTAAGTGGCGGCAATTGATAAGCTGGCTTGCAAACGGGACACCGTGACAAGTGACAGTTGTACCAAGAGCTTGATTTGGACGTCAAACGCTTGGGCCTCATCACATCACTGAGTGATCTCACAGACACAGAGAGCAGCAGTGTGGACAGTCTGTAGGAGGGTGTGCATGTGTTTGCCTGAGAAACAACAAGAGAATTTTGCTGTTTGAGTGTGTTTCTGACAGGAGCATGTAGAAAGTTTGTGTTTTATCTTTGATGTGTTCGTCTTTGCTAAATGACCCATTTGCTTCTATAGTCTCTGTATGTGGATGATACTGACATGAAAAGTAAAGCTGAAGGTGAAATGAAGGAGATGCAGAGAGACAGAACAGGAAGGAGTGAGTCTACATAGGGACAGATGAAAGGAGGGAGAGAAACAGGTGGAGGAAGGAGAAGCTTGAAGTGGTGACTTTTCAATGCACTGAATAAAAACACAGCTTTCCCTCATACTTTATATTTTTAAATGCACATCAAAACATTTGAGATTTTTAAATCAGCTCATGAGTCATTTTAAAATTCATTCCTGATGTCAGGAGTACTAGCTTTTTCTGGGGCTTTTATTTTCCATGGTCCAGAATAAACTTTAAAGATTAAACTAAGATGCATGAATGAAAGTTCACTCCATCTCTGTGTTTCTCTGTTAGTGTTGATGAAATCAGTACAGCAGGTGTCTCTGCCTGTTTCTAGTTCTGCTTCCTTCATTGGAGCAGAGCTGTTTTCATCCTTCATGTCTCCACCTGTCTGATCCTATTAGATCACAACACGTCTGCTGAGCTGATCAGCTCTGTAGCCCAGCAGATGGTGAGCTGAGAAAATGAACATTTAATCAGCTGATAATAGAAATGAGATTGGTTTTTACTTCTGTCAAGGGAATTTATAGAATCTGTTTTGTTTGTGATCAAACTGAGATTTTATTTATTTTAAAATTCCAATAACTGGAAACAGCTTCTGAACAAATGAAGCTTATACTTTTCCTGTAGTCCTCAGTTTAAACCAAGGCCACATCCTCACCTGATATGAAGTCAGGGTTTGTTCTGTGGGACAGCCAGAGGGATGGTGTGTGTCCCGTCAGTGTCCAGTAGCTGATCCACAGCTGGACAGCTGTCCTCCCTCCCAGCCTGTCTTCTGTCAAAGGGCTGGAGCTGCTCTCTTGTGTCCTGTCAGAGTTTGGACCTCAGTCTCTTCTCCACCAGTCTCCCCAGACAGAGCAGCCACACACAGACTGCCCTCCGTCTTCTGTCCTTCAAACCAGGACAAAGCTCCATGTCTCCTTCAGTCTTCTCACTGTCATTGAGATATGTTTTCTTCATCTTGAGTCAAATCATGAATTTATTTTCATCTGGTTTACTTTACTTTTCAAAAACTGTGTGAGCATCTGGAACATGAAGATGAGGCTAGTTGCTTTAATCTCTGCCTTTCTTGATAAGAATCATTTCTTTGGCACTGACAGGCGTCTGTTGATGTTGCAGGTTCAGTAATTATTCATCTTTTTCTCACCCTCCTCCGTTTCCTCCTCTCATCAGTTTTTCTTCTACCACCTGCTTCTTCTTTGCTCTTCTAACTGAACAGTGACAGACGTTATTCTCTCAGGTGTGAACCAGTGTGCAGCTGCTTGTGCAGTGAATAATGTAGTGATGAGTCTGATTATGCAGCAGGTAGTCGTTCATTCATCAGCCTAAAGGTTAAATTAGCTTAAACCAGACATTTACTGGTTTGAGTCACATGAACAGAGTTTTGCTTTGGGAAATTTCCAAAAGTCACAAGTTTGTAGTGGATGAAGATTCTCTCCATATTCTGACACATCCACTGATTCATTTTATCTGTTTTTCAAAAACCTCTGAAAAGAAGAAAAAGGAAAATGTTTTTCACAGCTGATTTTAGTCTTCAAATATCCAAACATTGTTTCTCCTCTTTCAAACAGTAAAACAACAGAAACATTAAACTTCTCTTTTTTTCTTTGCATAAATCATGATGAATTATCATTGATGTTTATTCCTCAGTGCTGGTGCAGCTGTTTGAGAAAATGATCTATATTCTGCATCTACATGCTGCATGACTGTGTTTGAACTGGTTTGAAGTCCAGACTTAACTGGCTGTGTCATAAACCACAGTGTTTGAAGAAGGATGTGTGCAGAGCTACAAAGCTAAATGACTTAGATTTGTTGGGTATTTGGTTGATTGTCGACTGTCGGACATGACACAAACCTAACATTTCCTTCAGTTCCTCCACATTCAATCGTGCTCTCACATGTTTGACTTTCTGTCTTTTTGTAGTTGTTGCTGCTTTGCTCTGATTTTAACATGATGCAGTTCATGTCTGGTGTCTGATTGTTTGTTGTCTCATGTTTTGCACCATCCTGAACCAACATGTTGATCTTGAATTGCAGGTAGAACGTGATGCTAATGAGCTGTGACAGTGTTTAACAGTGTGTGCAGCTCGGCAGTGTGTGAGCACATATCTGTCCGTGTCCATTAATGCTGTCAGGTGGTCTTCTGTCTCTTATTGCTGTTATATTATTTAATCCACTTTCACCATCAGAACAACTTGTTATCACATTAAACAGCAACAACTTGACATTATGTCCAGATCTCACTGAGGTTCATGGTGTCACACAGGCTGTTTTTACAGTGAAAGCACTGAGGGACAATCATTTATGATGGTTGGATTATTGACAAGCAGAACGTCTTACAGGATGTGGATGAGACAGACAGGATGGATCAGGGAAGATGATTCCACTGTCCTCTGCTGCTGAGTGTGTCTGAATCCGTCCTGTTACACGACTGAATAATGAGACTCTATACTGATGGAGTAACTGCTGCTTGGAGGTAAATGTTCTGTTAGTCTCTGAGAGTCAGTCACATTAATTACAAGAAAAAAAAGTGAAGTAATTAGTTCATACAAGTGTGAGAACAATTAGTGTGTAAGCAGCATGGAACAAATCTGTGGCTGCTGCGTCTCCTTTAGCTGCTTCTCTGCTGCCATAGTGAGGTGAGAAGGACTCTGAAGCTGCTGCACTTCACACTGTAACAGCTGCTGCTGTCCTTGGTGCTGAATTCACCAACCCAGCTGAATGGTCCTGAGTGAACAGTGAACACATGAATATCTCTTTGACCAAAAGCAGCTTCAGTTCCTGCAGACAGTCCCTATGAGGAGTAGTAGTTAGTTGAGTGGAGAAGCACTTTTATTTGTGGAGCATCTATCAAATCAGTCCAGAGTGAGTCCTCAGGGTCTAAAAGATCTCACAGCTTCTTCTCTCAGTCAACACAGCCTCAGATTCACCAACATTAGCTTGACACACTGACATCCAAAGGTTTGCTGGAGGACAGAAACACTGTGGGCTGGAAATGAATTATGAAACAAGGCTCTTAGTGAAGTTCTTTGTTCTTTCTATCCTGTGACAGTGGAAATAAAAAGTTGTGTTGGACAGTAAATAATAATAATAATGTTTCTTCTGTAGATGTTCTCACTGCAGCTGGAGGGAAGAATAAAAAGTAAAGAAACAGCTTCAGTGGCTCTGACAGAACTAAGTGGAATAAATCTGCTGTCACACTTGTTTGCACACAGATAACTGGCTTTATCCAATGAGACCAACTAGACTGTCTTCACTTTGACCTCTGACATATACTGGAACACCACTGTATATATGGGACTAATCAGCTCCTGTAGATACACTAGAAGGATTTTAGACTCAAAAGACATATAGATTTTTATAATACCATCATATATCAAAAGTGGAAAATATGCTATTTTTCATGTTTTTAGAATTATAAAGTCAGATACTTGAGTCTGACTCATGTTGTTTCCTGCATTAATCAGCTCATCTTCTGTCTTAAGGAAAATAAACTTGCACACATGTATTTAAACTACACATGGTCAGTGTCAGTGAACATCACACAGCTTTAATATGGGATAATTTAATATGGACATTAGACAGTGTCCACTGTGACTGTCCACCTGAGTATGAATGTTTAACGGTGCAGAGACAGAATAACACAGAGACAAACTGCTAGCTAAGAGACAGAGGACTCACACACAGACACAGTCTCTTCCTCTCTGGATAACAGTTCCGGTAGATGTCGCTAATGTCCGTGTGAAAGCAGCAGAAGAAGCAGCGACAGAGTCTCCAGCTCTTGTGTTCATCAGCAGCGTTCACACTGGGATTTCTTCCTCCGCTCGGCTTCATCTGCAGCGCTTTCTCTTCTGGAAATGAACCGCTGGACACGGAGCTTCGTCGGGAAGAGCGCGGAGCTTTTGCAGCTGATTAAAGGACACCATGCTTTACTTCTGGATACACACCGTGTGGATCCCCGCCGTCGCTTTCCTCTTTGGATTTCAAGGCAAAGGATCGTTTCACTCTTTTCATTTCATGTCCTGGCGTTTTCCACTAGGAAACACCGGAGCTGAGAGGGAAATTCCAGCTACCGTGGATGTTTATTGTGCGTGTGTCCGTCTGATGCTGACTCGAGTTGTGAAGGTCTGTGAAGTGAAAACACCTGACATGACAGAGAGGTCTGCGCTCCTCACGGCGAAGCCTCTGACTTTCTGCTGCTTCTGTTTGCTCTAAATGAAGTTAGTGATGAGTGGAGCTGAGCCGAGCTGACAGCAGTCTTCATGTACAGTAGCAGTGTGTGACACAGAGAGCAGAGCAGCCTCAGAGGCTGATGGTACAGCTGACAGCTTCAGTACAGTCTCCTCTCAGCACAGAAACATGTGGAGCCTGTTGGACTGTCTCCACTGCTGGACTTATTTCTGAGAGCTGCTCTCTCTGATGAAATGTGTGTGTGTGACATTTGTATTAGGCCGTATGCAAGTTAGCTTGTGTGTATTGTTAAATAGCTGTAAATACCAAACCTAACCACAGAGTGGACTCTGGATACAAACCCCAGTCTCCCACCTCCACTGCTGTTAATAAACTTCTTTACCTCATTCATTCAGAAAATCTGTTTCCTCTGAACATCATCCAGCCACATTATGTTTCACACATAATGGATTTGCTTTTCCACAGTTTACTACAGTTTAGTGTATTTAGTGTATGTGGTTGTAGTGAGCGAGGGAGTGAGAGAATGAATACAGGAAGACAGATGGATCAACACGGTGAACAAAACATACAGGTGTACAATGACAGTGTTGTGGTAAAGCTGAGTTACAATTAGTGCTGCACGATTAATCTAATCGTAATCGCGATATCACGCTGTGCGGTTACGTAACCGCATAAAAGACAGCGATTTGCGATTAAATGTAAACCAATGTGGATTAATTGACGCCACATCCACACGCTGTGGGCAGCCGCAGGTGTGGTCACGTGACTACGCGGCTTTCAGCAAACAGTAGTGACCGACATGGAAACTGATTCGTTCGCACGAAATACTAATTCGAGGCCACGAAATAGGTATAATATGCGCGCGAAATACTAATACTATTAGTATCATTCCTGGACAACTAGGTAAGCAAATCGAGCGCACCGTTTCTACAACCTGCAATAATCTGCGCACGGGGCAAGTTGTAGTGACGGTGCGCTCGATTTGCTTACCCAGTTGTCCAGGAATGATATTAATAGTATTAGGCGACCCTGCAAGACGTGCAGTGTAAAACCTGCAAAGCTAAAGTCGCTACGTCCTGAGGTAATACGACCAATCTCTATCAACATATGAGACAACACAGAGAAAAATTCGACGAGCGCATGCAAATAAAAGCCCAACCAAGTAACGTGAAAGATAAAACTGAAAACTGAAAGAACCACAACGTACAATCACGGATACATTTTGAAAATATTTATTTATTTTTTAATTTTTGATATTAAGTTATTTGGAACAGTCTGTAATCTTCAGGTTTTTTATTTTTTTTGTGTCTCATTATTCTGTGTTGTCCTTGATATTCAAGCAAGTGGACTCATGACACCATTCATTTATAATATCGTAATCGCAAATCGCAATATTGTCCACAATAATCGCAATCGCACATTTTCATCAAATCGTGCAGCACTAGTTACAATCCAATATCATAATACAGAGAGGGAATATATACTTCATTAAAATGAGCAGTGAAAGAGCACAGACGAGTCACATCAATTCACTGAACTCCTCCTGTCACAGTCACAGAATAATGATCACATTACTATAGAAACTTCTGGATAAATGATGGAACAGTTCCTCATTTTCTCCGACCACCAAGAAAATGTGTTTTTCTTTGAATCATGAAAATCGTTAAAACGAGTTTTGTGAGAAAAAAAGGCAAAAATGACAGAAGAAATTTTCTCCTCTCTTTTCAAAAACTTTCAAGAGTCATCATGAAGAAATAAAGTACATCATTGTGTGGTGAATGGTGAACTGGAAACACAGAGCCTGGAAATGACAGAGACAAACTGGCTCTTATGGTGTAATTGTGGTCATAATAATAAAATTCTACAGCTGCTGCAGTGAGAACTTTTCCTTCATCCTTCTTTTCAAGATGTCAAGATGATTTTGTCAGTTCCATAAACACCTCACGGACACACACACTGTGTGATGCTGCTCTGACATAACAAACTATAACTACTTGCAGAACAAAGTGTGTGTTTGTATTAAAATAAGGGTTAGTCGACACATTAAGGTCTCATCTATCTGCACAAACAAATCTCTCTTGTGTTCTATTCATCCAGTCAGCTAATAATATTCACAGTCTCATAGAAAACAAACAGAAACATAATGTATCACACAAGCTGCTCCACATAGACCTAGCATAGCATTTGGAGCAGGCACACAATTAAATTCCTCAAAGTTAAATTTAGGATCCATTTTTCAAGAGAACTTCCCAGAACCTTTTCAGTCTATGAACCTTTAAACATATCAGCTCTCTCACACTGACTGAGGCTGAATTCTGAACAGCTACAAGATTTGGAGCTTAGTGACCATCATCAAAAGACAAGGAAACAGAAGAAAGGAAACATTTCAAAGAATGAATGCACCATTTCCTCATATGAAATAGTTTCACTGCTCCTTCAACAACTAGGACTTAATACAGTCCTGTAGATGAGCTGCATGGAGCAGAAAACAAGAATCAGAGCTGAGAGTCTAAAGTGGCAGAGTATCTTCAAATGTTTGTCTTTTAGTGCAGAATGTCCTCTCTGTGTTTCCATCTCTCCACCACAGCTTTGCAAGGAAACATTAGGTGTAGAAACACAAAGAGGGGAATTTTGGACTAAAAATACCTGGAAGATAGAAACTTGATCTACTCAGACTGTTGAAGCCTCATGTTTGCTTCTTTTCAACTCTGGAAGTCAACTTTTCCACAGGACAGGGACTGTGGATTTTATGCTCCATCATTTCCATTAGAATTTCTTTAGAAAGGATCTTGTTGCAGACAGTACAGACTTCCTAGAAATCCTTTCCTTTAACACAAACTACAGTGCATCACACCAAAACAAAGTTAAGAAGTTGAGCAACCATGAGAATATCTCACAATCATGGGTATGATTACTTGTTCTAATTTCACAAACATCAATTGGACAAAACATTTCAAAACATTAACTTCTAAACTAAACACTGACATGAACTACTAACATGTACTGACTTACTGAAAACCTTGGAGGTGATCTGGACTTTCCTGTAGTTTCCTCTTGTCCTTGTAACAGCAGTAGCTCCTCCCTTCCTTGTTAATCATTGTGCAGAAATATCTGAGTGCTTCTTTCTTCCTAAATCATGAGCAAGTCCTGTCCAGTCCAACTGTCTCTGCTCCTGTTTGACTTCTGAACTTGTCTCTGGCTGTGTGTCCACTTACTGCAGCCTGTGACATCAGGCTGTAGAATGTTGATACATCAAAGGCAACAAAGGACAAACAGGATTTGATTTTAAACATGGAGTGGCTCCTCCCCTTCATGGTGTTTGTTTTTAGTGTGTGAAAATGCAGAGTTTGGTCAGAGCAGAGAATGTGAGAGGAAATGGGTCAGGTCAGGGTCTGTTGAGAATGTATTTGAATAAGTGAAAGTTACAGGTAGGTGGTTATCTTGTGTAAAGATGAAGTGTTTGTGTGAGTGAATTTACATGTCGAGATGTGTATTTTATCTGGGAAGTATTCAAACTGCATAGACAATAGGTTGACTGAGTTGTGTTAGGAGTGCGTCCACATGTTTGTAGACAGAGCAGAGTTTGTAGATTCAATTTTCAAAGAGAGATGATTGGCTGATGCAGTTTGTGCTCTCGCCTGTGGGCGTGGCTTTACAATGGCGTATAAATGCCTTTGTATGGTAGTATGTCGGCAATGCATAGCTTTTCAGCAATCTCCTGAGATCTTGGACCATTAGCGTTTGAGAGAAGGTCAACATAAGTACCAGTATGTGTGTGTGAGTGTGTTTGTCCTTTGATGTTTCCATCTCTGCTGATGTTGATGTTGTGAAGTGTCATCTATCTATCTATCTATCTATCTATCTATCTGTTTGTGTGTGTGTGTGTGTGTGTGTGTGTGTGTGTGTGTGTGTGTGTGTGTGTGTTTGTCCTTTGATGCCTTTGATGTATCAACATTCTACAGTCTGATGTCACAGGCTCCAGTAAGTGGACACACAGCCAGAGACAAGTTCAGAAGTCAAACAGGAGCAGAAACAGTTGGACTGGACAGGACTTGCTCATGATTTAGGAAGAAAGAACCACTCAGATATTTCTGCACAATTATTGACAAGGAAGGGAGGAGCTACTGCTGTTACAAGGACAAGAGGAAACTACAGGAAAGTCCAGATCACTTCTTATGGTTGCTCTACTTGTCTACCAGACATTATGGTTTGTGTTTATAGTTTGTACTTTGAGATCTCAGCCTGATCTCATGGTTTACTGATCATTTCCAATCTGTATAAGAGGTGTGTGATGTTACTGCCAGTGCAAACCAAACATTTTCTGTTAAGACTCCTGTTAATGATAATGTTTGATGTGGGCAGGTGGATAAAGCTCAGTCCTTTGTCGTCCTTTGCTGTTTCCTTTTGATGTGGATTTTTCAGGCCAGGCTGTAGACCCAGCTAAGGGCCAGTTGAAGCTGAATCCAAGTCTGGCCGAGTCCCCACACCTTACTCTTTTACTCTTCATTCAAGTGTTCAACTCTTCTTTTCAAAGAGGCACATCTTAAGCACTGGAGACCAGAGAAGTTGAATCCATAGAGCTTTATTCTTCAATACAGAAGTCAAAAGCTTGAGCCGCCCTGCAGAAAATGACTGATGACTTTTACCATCTGTG
The DNA here is from genome assembly GCF_017976425.1 of Toxotes jaculatrix. Lineage (NCBI taxonomy): Eukaryota > Metazoa > Chordata > Actinopteri > Toxotidae > Toxotes > Toxotes jaculatrix. The sequence goes on along the minus strand of NC_054405.1, from coordinate 1,936,235 downwards.
CATAACTTTTTATATTGTAAATTGTAGGTGTGTTACAGACCAAGGGACATGTCTGACCACATCCCTTTTTCCTTCCATTAGTTATTTTTTGCATGATTCTACTCATGTCTAAAATGTAGCCCTTCCCATCTTACATCAAAAAAGTACAGCACGTGGCCTTTACACATGACCAGTGGCAGACTGTTGACCAGGTTCAAGGAAAGGTCTGTACGTAACTGGACGTATCCCTCTCTAATTCCCTCCATTTGATTGGTGTGCATCTTTTTTTTTCCTGGTATTTTGCAGGCCTGATGTCTAATGGAGTTTTTTCTCCCGTGCACCACAACACCCTCCTAACAACCACTCTCTAACCACACTTTGTTTTTTAATGGAATCTGGGTTTCTTTCCATTGGGTTTTTAAACAAACTTTCCAGTGCCTCTAAAGCTCCAACACATGCATGCAAAGCATGAGTGATTATCCCTTGTGATGCAGCAATAGCAGGCAGAGCCTCACAAGGCAGCAACAAGTGCTGCAAGGCCAACCACCAATGGAATTTCCCTCACTGAAATACACACAGATGGGTGAAGCACTGAAGGGTGAGGAGGGGTGAAGCATAGATGGATTCTTAACACACTGCACAAAACCTGACACTACAATTTCAGCAGCTGAATATTGAACTCAGAGACGCACAGTGAAAATGTCATTTTTCATCCCAAAATGTCATTTTTCATCCCAAATTTCCCCAAGGGACCTCCCAAAGGGATTAATAAAGTATATTCTATTCTATTCTATTTTTAGGTGAGTAACAGTCGTGAGTCATGGTACTGATGGATTCTTCAGAGCTGTAGGGATGAAGGACTTGATGAGTGTTGGTCTGCTCACTGCTGGTAGAAATGATTGTTCCCCTCTCTTCAAGAACAGATATAATGTGGAACTTTACAGAATAGTGACTGTTACTGAAAATTCAGAAATGTTGGGAACTGCATTTCAAGACATGTTAGGTTGTGTGAGTGTGTTGTTGCAGCCTTAAATTTGGGAAACACAAATATCCTCTTTGTCAAGCATTTGTTGTTGATGTCACAGCAGCTGCTTCACCTGTGACAGGTAAAACACCTGACACTGTGCTGTTGAAGCAGCAGATGTTGAGCTGATGACTGCTCATAATGGAGAAAATGATCATTAAATCACCTGATAATAGAAATGAGATTGATGTTTACCTCTCACTGTGTCCCTGGGGGAGTGTGTTTGCTGTTTGGACTCACATGTTTCCTCTGAGTTTTGCAGAATGGGCCTAAAAAATGAACTGAATCAAACGCAGACCAGTATCCTGCAGTTTAAATGATGATGTGAACTTTGTGACACTGTGAGATCAGTGTTTGTTCTCTTGGTCAGTCAGAGGGACAATGTGTGTCCCCTCAGTGTGCAGACCTCGGTCCTGTCCTCTCATATCTCCCCATGTTCTCCTAAAGCTAAATGTCTCATTTATATTGAGCTAAAACAGAAAACAATTAATGTCAGTAACAGTGATTGTTCATCATCTCCCTCTTATGTTTCTCTTCTTCTAACACCTGCTCCTTCATTTCTTGCTCCTTTTCTCTAAGTAAAAAGTGACAGACATGTTCTTAGCTGTTAATCAGTGTGTTGTTGCTTTCACATGGATAAAGTGTAGTAATGAGCATCTCAAACATTAGAGCAGGCTGAAGACCACAAGGCTGCTGCTTTCTGCTCCTTCTACCAGATCAGATGTTAGAGAGGTGAAGTGAAACCATCCATGGCTCATTCTAAAGAAATTAGACATGATGTGTTCACTTTCTCACATTCATGTTGTTCACTCTTTTGATTTGATTCCATTGTTTTCTTGAAGTGAAGAACTGTTTGGTGTTTTTACAGAATAATGTTCATTAATTTGTGCTGATGTGGCTGTTTGAGTTAAATCACCACCTTCAGGTAGATGTGGACCTAAAGCTCCTGGAGCTGGAGTTGTAATAACAGCAACAGTGTTTTGATTGTTATTTTTATTATTATTCTGTCTGACTGACAGATAGCTAACAAATAAATAAAAAGACCCAGTAGACTTTCCTTATTGCTTTACTGACTCTTCTTGTGTCTTTCTTGTAAAACTGAAACACAAATAGATACACAACATGTTACAAAATAATTATTAATACATACTACAGTTCACATCAGAACACACAATGAGGCTAAACAATAAGGTAAATTAGCTATAATGGCTTAACTAGCTTCTTGCTAGCGCTTAGCTGAGCGATTAGCATGTTTTCCTAAACTTAAAATAAACATCTCAAACACTACCTGAAATAAGACCCCAGTGCCACAAACAAACAAACAAAATGCATTCACTCATACCGACGGTTCCATTCCAGGGCTCGACAATCAACTTTGTGGTGGATTCTCGAACATCACTACACACACCAGAGTCCGGCAGAAAAGCTGCAGTACGCAGAAAACGTCACTAGGTGGAGCTCAACCCCACACAACACAACTTAACTTTATTGAAAAACTGACAAAGTCAGAACAATTATTATTATTATTATTACTATTACTAGTAGTAGTAGTTGTAGTAGTAGTAGCAGTAATATGTCATATTGTGTTATTTATTCACTTGTTTAAACTTCTATTGTCTTTTTATTGGCCTGTGTCCTGTTGCTTCTCTGTGCTGTGAATTCTATTGGCTGCTTTAGTCTCATCATTCATTTTGTAACGTTGGTGCAGATAAAACAAAAGGACGCTAAAACAATGCTCAACACTTAGTGACACTTTTAAAGGCAAAGTGTTTGATTCACTGTGTTTACTGTGGTTTTTATTTCCATCACACTGTAAAAATGGATTTGTTGGCTCAACTTAAAAAAAAACAGTAACCTGGCAGCCTTAAATTTTTAAGTTAGGCCAACTAAAAATGTCTAGTTCTTTACACTTTAATGTAAGTTGCTATGACTTACAATAATAAGTTTAAATGACTAATATGAAAGTTACAAACAGATCAACTTGATATTTTAAGCTTAGTCAATATAATTTTTGTACTACTAACAAGGACATTTAAGTTGTTTGAACTAAATGCCTAGTTGAAATGACATTACATTACATTACATTGTTTCTCAAACAAGGAAACATCAGTTGTTCCAACTAAACCCATTAGTTGAATCAACATAAAATTTCAAGGCAGCCAGGTAACTTTTTCAGTGGAAGTCGACCTCACTAACAATTTTAGGTTTGATGAATACTTTTAAATTGAATTATTTGTCAGGCCAACTAAATCACTTATTTTCTAAAAAGACTGAGTGGACTGAAAGGAAATTACTTTTTTTCCCCAAATAATATGTATTTGGTCACAAAGCTATAAATCCATAAAACCACATGAATTCATAACACCGAATAAATTCATAACACCAAATACATGTAATCAACAGCATAACAGTTATAAAGTTCGAGGTGCTTTTAACAGTTGCACTTGAAAAATTGTGAACATTTTAAGGGGTCCCACCTGTCTTTATCCATAGGAAAACAACTAAACATGGACTACTTGACAAGATCTCATCAAACTATGCTTTGTAGAAGCTTGTTTTTGAGTGCAAGAACTTTGGATGAACATGCTGCCCTGCCAACATCCATGAGTACCTTCTGCATCACCTCAAAGGTATATTTCAGTCCCTTTGGGTAGTCAATGTTGAGACTATACAAGAGGCCAATTAGCACAGCAAAGGCGTGTGGTACAGTTTTTAGCTGATGAATGACAATCTTGTCCTCCAGTATCACAGCAACATCTAGAATGTCTGTGAGCATGTCTCCATCATCAGCTTGGCTCGTCATGAAGAGCAGGCCCACATCAACTCCTTTTGCCACTTCCTCCTCAGAATCAGAGGCCTGAAAACAGAGGGTGAAAAGACAAAAATCAGGTATCCAACACAAAAGATTCTAGCATGCTAATTATTTTCAAATTAATAAAAAAGCACTCCCTTCTCTGTCTCCCTGCAGCAAACTTTGCCCTGACTGCCCCGTTGACTCTGGCTTTTGTCTTTTAATAGCTGCCATGATGGGTTCTAGTCCTTTTGTCAGCCACCAGGAGGGCTGTGTTCAGAATGTCATACCAACGTACTATTCATTCTAGGTATGACATCAAATTGAGTATATAGTGTGTTAACTGAAAAATTCATGGATGTATACTAGATTATCAAGAATTTGAGTTTGTTGAGAATTGAGGAAATAAACTTGTAGCTAACCCCTTTAATATTTCACATCAACAAATAAAATTCTATAGTAAAAGTCTATGTGTATTTCTTAGTGTGCTGTTATGTATGTTATGCATAGTTATGACACACCTCACAAACTTTGAAGAAGTTGGAGGGGTCCTCTCTCAGGTAGTGAGGCAGTCCAAGCAACGCCGCAGCTCTTCTCTTCTGGTTGGAAGTCTACAACACAGAGCAACAGTAATGGAAGACAAACTGTGTCCCATCTGCAGTAATTAAGACCTGAAGATGGAATGTATGCATGCTTCTATCAGTTGATGAGTAGCAACAATATAGTCAATTAAGATCAGACTAACATTACTTGAACATCAGAGACTGTGGAGCATGGCATTGCTACTGCCCCACACTCTGTAGAAGTCCAGCAATGTTGAGGAATACTTGTCAAGTCCATGTAAGAAAGACTGGTGGAGATCAAGCGAAACCAGGTGCATGAACTCTGCAGCAATCTGCAAAGAGACCAGAAACTCCTCATTAATCCCATCCATCCCTGAAACACAATGATGTTATAAGTGAATACACAACAGGATATACCCAAATAAGACATCAAAGAGACCCTATACTGAAACAGTCTGCAGCGTTGTAACATTCACGAGAGAAGGCTTGGGCAGACTATTCCACAGAGGGCTGGTATGGCTGCAGTTTTTTGGACAGTACACAGCAGCTGCCCTCTGCTCTGGACTCTGGAGGATAGGTGGAGGGGAGGCTAGTTTTATGCACAACAACTCATTTAAAGGCCATGTATATTTTACATCTAAACAATGAAAATGAAAACATTTTTTAAACATTGGGGAAAAATATCACTTTACTGAAATTACCTGTCTTTCTGAAAGCAGTGCTGGCCATCTATCTGCAACTTCAGATACTGGAGACTCATCCTCAATAATCTCCTTCCTCCGCAAGGCAAAGGTGCTCCCCATCAATGCATCAATCAGTTTCCAGTCTCTCTTCTTTTTCTGCATCTCCTCTCTCAGAGTTTTTCTTTCATCTTCAAGGTTGTTCGGAGTCTGTCCTTGAGGAACTTCGGGCAGGAAATTGATCTCTGACCACTTTGCTCTCTTCATTTTGTTGGTTCTGTTGCCCGAATCTGATGACCTCTTTTGATTGACTGTAAGCTCTGGGCAACCAGCTAAACGGTACTTCTGGCGAAGATTACCCATCTTAAAACTGAAGGCAAACTTCCAGCTTTGCCATCCATCTAAAGAACCTGGGTCCCTCAAACAGGGATGCTTTTCAACCAGGGCTTTGGCAACATCTTCAATTTGTCTTGCCGTTGGATATCCATTCAATTCATACATAATACTACCTACTCTATCAAGTATGTTGCTTTTCATTGCAGGAGTCACTGTCAGCAGGGAACCATCCTTTGCATAAGTCTCATTCCCTTTCCTGAGCTTCAGTTCAACATCGTAAGCAAAGGATGGTATGATAAATGGGTGATGCCAGTGCTTGGTACGACTGGTTGATGGAGACTCAACTGATGACCCACTGTCTGGCTGCTCTGAACCACAAGTGTCCAGTGAGGATGCAGAGGGAGGTGAGATGGACGGTTCCTTCAGAATTATCTTCAAGCTTAGCTTCTCCGATGGTAGCTCAGATATGTCAGTCAAGTTGCAGAATTCATTGTTGAATTCTGGGTCACTAAACTGGACAACTATATTACCTGCTAGGTTGAGCTTGCTTTTTAGTAAAGTCTTTAAATCATCCACAGTCTCTGGAAGACAATCAATCTGCAATCTCCGGATGTCATCAGCTGCAAGAATGATGCGCAGCAACATGTTGGCCACTTAAAAGAAGAGAATCATAATTTTAAGACAGTGGTTGGTGTCAATTCAGTTTCAATTCAGGGAATCAGTTAAATTCAAAATGCAAAATTAATGTATTGATAAATCATTAGAAATAATAGCCCCAGGAATTGTCATTAATATGCACATGGTTCCCACAGACATTTACAAACAACAACAACATTTCAAAGCTTTTCACTAACACTTCCAAAATATTCCATTTCTGTAACTTCATTTAATTAGTTTAAAATTGGTAGGCCTTTTTAGAAACCATAGGGCTTAATAATAAGGCCGTTACTCCAGGTGGAAAGAGGAGATGAGAGGGAGAGGAAAAGAGAAGAGAGGAAGGAGAAGAGAGAAGGAAGAAAAGGAGATAATAGATGAAGGGAATGAGATGGAAGAGAAGGAGATGAGGGGAGGAGAGAAAGAGGAGAGAAAGAAGGATAGGAAGAGGAGATGCATAAAGAAGAAGAGAGAAGAGAACAAGGTGAGGAGAGGAGGACAGGGGGAGAAGTAGTGAGAGGAGGGCTAAAGAGGATGTCGAGAGAAGAAATGGTCAAAAAATAAAAAAATAAAAAAGCCTTACCTCAGTGAAGTAGAAACGTCTTGGGTGAGACCAGGAGTTTTCCATGCACCATATATGGGGTCAGTGGGCAGTAGTCATTCAGTTCTTCTGGTTCAGCAACTAGAAGATCTATGGAAGGTTTTTTGGTCAGTTCATAGCATCGAAGGTGCTCCAAGTACCAGGATGAAAAACATTCAGTGGTGAATGATGCCTTGTCAGCCACAATCAGTACTTTTAGAATTTTACCAAAATCGGGCAGTCCACCTGTGCTACCAATCGAAACAAACATTCCCTCAGAGTACTTTGTGCCATGTAGAGTGACATTGGTAGCAAGAGACACGGATGTAACATCCTTATATTTCATCTTAATTGCATGTTTCACAGACTCATCCAGAATATCTGTTGAAACCACAGATACATTGGCAACTTCCACTGGTGGCTTGAAAAGGCTGGGCATGTCTAGCAGGTAAGCCAACATGAGCTGATGTTTTGTGGCCAATGTTAGCAAAATGTTCTTGAAATTGTTCACATCCCGCACAACTTTTTAAAAAAAGCTATGTTTTCCTTCAAAGCGGATTGTCCAACACTCCAGCAAAGGTCCAAAACAACGAATGAGGTGGGGATAGTGCTCCAGGAAATGGTGTTTTGGCCTCAATTTAAAATCAGGAAAGGCCTCCAGGAGCAGATGTCTGTGGGAAGAGATTTTAGATTCCAAGAAGTACAGTGACGCAGATGTAAATGAGGATGATGCCAAGAGCTCATTATATTTTATTATTATGGCGTATTGTCTGTGGCTTGTTACTCTTATCAGAGAATGAGTATGGGAAGTTCTGAATGGCAGTATTCAATACATTCAGAGTAAAGTAATTACTTGAAATTAACTTCTTCAGACACAAACTAAGTTCAATGGGCACAACTGGTGGGAATCCAGTTACCGTGTTAAAGTAACTCAGCCAATTCAAAACACAGTCTCTTTTAACACCATTTATACATTGTATGTTTTCATTTTGTCTAAGCTCGACAATATCAGCCTCATGGGACAATTTTGTCCTGAGAGAAAATAATCCACTTTTCACTTCAGTTGTCTGAAAATCTTCACGACCGACTAAACAAAATCTGCAAAATTTTTCTACATTAAAAGATTCTTGGAAACCAGCCAGGGAATGAGCCCCTAAGTTATCAGCAGAGACAGAGAGAACAGTTCCACTGACATTATCCCCTAACCTCTGGATAAACAGTCCCTGGTTTTCAAGTAGCTCGATGTCTTTTAAAAGTGGTTCCAGAATTTTCTCATATCCAAATGTTTTTACATCATTACTCCGACACAACACAGCAAGGTATATTGATGATAAAGATGATGTAAATTTGACTGTCAGATTGGCTAAAACCCAATACAGCACACACTTTCTGTTTTTTTTCTAGATGTACCCAGAGGGTTACAGATTTCAAAGTCATCTATAGATAGCCTAAGTGCAAAAGATAGCTGTTTTCTGGACAGCAGTGGGTTTTCCTTGAAGAAGGAGCCGTCACAATATGACTTAAAATGACCAAACTGCGAGTTAAAAGGTTCAACTAACACTTTGTCAAGAATATCATTCCTTTGTAATAACTCGGTTAAAACACTCAGAATTGGCACATAAACAAAGGTTTTCTTCTTGTCACCAGCGTCTAAATTGTACTCCACTGGCTCAATGACAGGGAAATTATCTCTGAAATACAATGACCTCTTATGGTCAGTGCCAAAAGGACCTGTCTTTGAAAGTAAGTAAAGAGGATTTGTTTCCTGTAGTGTTTCTGTCAAAAGATTTAAAACAGCGCTGTCAAGGTTATGATAATGTATCCTTAACACATTTTCAATGGACCGACTAGTGAACTCTCCTGCCAAAACGCCAATTTCATAGAGTTCATTCTCTATTTCCTGTGTAGCTGTTTTGAAGACATGCAAAATTGTCTGCATTCGTAGGAATAAAGATGTAAGTCTATGCCTAACTGAGTCTCCATTCTCTTCATTATCTTCATCACAATCATTTTGAGGGATATCACTCTCTATAGGATTAGTTTTTGTATGTTCTTCACTGGTAGAAATTGGTGGACTATAATCAGAAATCAGGTCAGCTCTTAAATCTGTAAATCCACAATTACTATGGTGTCGACTTTTATGTGCTGTAAAGGTAGAATACACATTGGACTTGAATGCACACAATTTAAAAGGACACTTAAGAGTTTCCCTATTTTTCAAATGACATCTCAAACGAGTAAAATATTGTTTAAGACTGCAAGGCTCAGAAAAATCACATAAATCACACTGTAATCGAGAAGTCAGTCCTTCAGATTTACAAGAATGAAACCCATGCCTCAACAAATGATTCTTTAAAGCAACTTGTGTTTTAAAAGAACAAACACAGTCATTATAAATACATGGCAAGGGGCATGATCTGCTGTAATGTGAGTGCTTTACTTTGTAATGTTTTATAATGCTACGCTGGTTCGGTGTGGAAAATTTACAATACTTGCAGATCCAAGTCATCTGGGGCACAGATCCTCCAAGCCAGTCCTCCAGACCTGTAAAAGGAACATGTTCAGAAACATGTCCAAAAATAAATAAATGAAAAATCAATCACGATTCTCTTTTTTTCAGCTTACACTCTTACAGGACTCATATTTCATTTTGCCAAAAATTGGACATTTTATGAAGCAGCAACATGTCAGAAAAGCTAATTCACCAGCCAACAATGACTCATATTTGATACAGCAGTCTCACTGTTGAACTGCTCCACACTGCCACACCTCATTTGCTGATAACTAATATGTTTTTATTTATTTATAGTGCTGAGACCCCAGTAGCCTTCTGAATCTCACGTTCTCATGTTCTATGATGTGAACATCTGTCTATCCAAATACTGAACCCAGAGGCAGCGGTGCACTTTTGTCCAGTAGTACACACCTGTAGCTTCACTTTTCATTCAAACAGTGTGGCTGCCACAGCTGTCAAATTTCATCAATGAGACCAACATTTATCTTCCAAGAAGAATTTAACTAGCCAGCCGTTAACCTCTAAAAACCTGTGGGTAAGTTAATCGGCTTGCTTTCTACCCAGGGGTGACGACAGAGCCCGGCTGACACTCAGAGGTGAGCAGCTGGGCTGCTCGTAGCCGAGCACCCCGGCGGCCGCCGATCGGCTGGGCCCACAGGTGGCTCTTCACTTCTCCGAAAACTTTATTGGGGATCTAAACGGAACCTTTCTCGCATGAAAAACATGTTAAAACTTAATAAAGTAACATATCAACAACTAGCAAGAATTAGCCTACAACAGCTTATAGCTTACCTCACCGCTATCGCTTCGAGCGACATGCAATCTGGGGAAACTCCAGACCTGCCAACATGTACGCATTTCTCGTACTCAGCACCCATTTTGACCCTTAAGTACGATTCACTGCTCTCCAGTACGCATTTTGTTGCATCTTCGCCGGTTTCAGTTTGTTTGCATTCTATTAAGTTGTTTCTGCCGCTGAGCCACAGCAATCTGTTATAAGAGTGGCGTGTCTTCTTTAAGAAACTCGGCAGTGAGTGTGTGCGTACGTGTGAGGGAGGGAGAGAGAAAGAGAGAGCGTGCATAACCCTGTGTCAAATGTAGCTACAGAACGGAGTTAAACAATAAAGCTGCTGCCCTGCCATGGAAGAATGAGTGCCCTGGGTCTTCACTGAACGTCTGCTGTGTGACGGGGGTTAAACACAAGCATCATCGCTCGTCCCTGCAGTTGTACACGGCTCCTCTGTGCTTTCAGACCACGATCGGGAAGCTGATCGGTTAACGCTATAAGCGGAGTGAAAAGGCGAACTAGAGCGCTGTATTTGAAACCACTCGCCCACCTGCCCCTCCTAGCCAAATGCTTTGCACATTTATTTAATGTTACTGTATACTGTCGTGTTCACAGCGGCCAGGAATACTGTAATATGCAGTAACGGTAGAGTAAACCATATCGAACAGTCAACTGTATTTGAAACCGCCTAATACCGGAATCGCACATGCAAATAAAAGCAGGTCTAAGGAGGTGTGCGTCGTGAATTTGCCGAAAAACAAAGCTAAGGAGAACGAAGCTAAATCTGAACGGTACCAATGCATGCACACACAATTTAACCAAAGCCGTGGCCAAAAACAACTAGACGGCCCGCTTTTATCTTAGATAGGCAGGGAAATTCTGATATCAAAATGTCGTTGCTGAATTCTGACAGTTTGCTAGCTAAAAAGGGTAATATTTTGTAGATTTAAAGGCTCTTTGTAATAAATAACTTAAGAAACCTCACATGGAAACCATTTAAACACTGAAAGAATGGCACTGACTGAACCTTATAACTTACAAAAGTAGTTATTTACCTCATTTTGTCCACTGGCGATGCTGCGTCTGGATTGAAATGGCCTCCTTTCCAAGTGAAACGCGCCAATCTTTGACTTGTAGGGTTGAAACAACTCAACAATCTGAGTTACCTAGACTGTTCTAATTTAACTGAGGAGTTGACAATATTAATACTTAATATTTCAAGTTGGCCCAATGATTTAGATACTTTTAGTTGGACTAAGGAAAAAGAGTTGAGGAAACAAAAAAACCCAAATTCATTTTTACAGTGTATAGACACTGGTACAGTTAAGGATATAGCCCTTAGTAGGGCTGGCTCAGGCAACTGAACCATCCCTTAGTTATGCTGCTATAGGCCTAGGCTGCTGGGGGACATCCCATGATCTACTGCGCACTTCTTCTTCTTTCTCTTTCTCTCCTCAGACCCACTCTCACATTTATTAGCCTTTATTACATGTCATTAACTCTGTGTCCTCTCTGTCCCGTAGTCCTGTGTTTGTTTCTCTCTGGTCTCTCTTTCTCTACCTTTCTGCAGGTACCTCTGGCTCCGGAGCTGCATGTCCTATGGTCCTGGCTCCACCCACCTGCTGCTGTTTATTGTTTACAATGATCTATTTCTAACATGTTTAATGTTCCTTTCTGCTACAGATATATATTAATATATTAGATTAATATTCTTTGCAGACTGTAATGGAAATAATTACATCATGACGTCATGACAGCTTTTTGCCTCTGTGCTCTGTTTCCTATCATAACTGTAATCTGCTGAGCACACATTATCCAATAACTGTTCACTAACTGTAATGTAAATGCTGACGCTCTAACATTGTCCATTTTCTGTATTATGCTACATGTCCTTCTCCCCCTCTCCTCCATTCCTAGCTGTCCTATCTTCCTCCTTTTCCTCCTTTCACCCAGCCCGGCCATCGGCAGGAGGGTCCCCCATCTGAGCCAGGCTCTGCTCAAGGTTTCTTCCTGTTAAAAGGGAGTTTTCCTTGCCACTGTCACCTTAAGTGCTTGCTCTGGGGTCAGACTCTGGGTCTCTGTAAAGCGCTTTGAGAGAATTTTGATTGTGGAAGGCGCTATATAAATAAAATTGAATTGAAATTGAATTAAACACCAGGTCTGCAGGTCCAGTGAGCAGCCTTTGTAAAAAAATGGAGCCTAAAGGCAGCATGATGTCATCAGCATATGCTGACAATGACACAGGGATATCACAGCCAGGAAAATGAACACCAGATCATGTCTTAGTTTGTGAAGAAGAGGCTCTATGGCCAGACTGTACAACATCCCAGACAGAGGACATCCCTGTCTGACCCCTCTCTGAACATCAAAAGGAGCACTAATGCCCCCCATTCATTTTCAGAACACTCGCAATGTCACCGTAAGGAACCTGGATCATGGCAATAAAACCTGAGCTCAAACCAAAAGCAGCTAAAGTTTGCCACATATACTGGTGTTCCCCGGTCAAAAGCTCTTTCCTGATCTATGGAGATCAGCCCAGTATCTTCACCCAGTGAGCCAGAAACCTCAAAGACATCTCCAATTAGAGTGATGTTATCATTTATCAGCCTGCCAGGTACACATTAAGTCTGGTCAGTGTGTATGACAGAAGCCATCACCTCCCTCAGTCTGTCACACAGTTCATTCAGCACCAACACTCTGTCCACCCCATGGGTTGGTGCATAGATATTAACAAAAACTAAAGTCACCTTTTCATACTGAGCTGTGATTTTCATTAAACAGCCTTTGATGATTTCCTCAACTACACAGGAGGAAGGACTGAAACTTCTGGAGAAGACAGTCCCCACCCCCCGCTACAACTGGACTTATGTCTCAAATACACCTGTCCTGTATATTCCTGCCTTCAATCAACTTCATTCTCCAGGTTACTGTGGGTTCCTGTGGGTTCCTGGATCATCAGAACATCAGCTTTCTTTAGTTCCATCAGCTTAAAAAGAGCAGCTCTCTTAAGTCTATCTCTTGCCCCATTAAGAGTGCCCACACAGGGAAGCTGGTGTGGATCAGTGCCTTGCTCAGTGGCACCACAGCCATGGTCGCAGAGGCAGAGGATACACGTCTCCTTCACCACCACCGTATCCATTTTTTGCGCTTGGTTGAGGAATCAAACCCACAACCCTCTGATCTCAGGCTGGTCCAAAGTCCAAAGCTGCACTCTTAATGTACTGCGCCACGGCTGCCCTAAAAATACAAAGAGCAACCAGGTCCCACCGAGATTTGAACTCGGATCGCTGGATTCAGAGTCCAGAGTGCTAACCATTACACCATGGAACCACTACAGCTGTCCCTGAGATTTCTGGGCTGAAGCTGGGAGAGTTCAGTCACTCAGTTCATGAACTGATGAGACAACTTACAGAGTGAATAGAGTGGCAGAGTGAACACCAAAGTGCTTTAACATTTTTTGCACTTGGTTGAGGGATTGAACTCCTGACCCTCCGATCTCAGGCCAGTCCAAAGCCACACTCTTAACGTGCTCCGCCACAGCTGCCCCACCTAAATGCCCAGATTTTTTTGTCAAGGGCCTCGCTGACTCAGTAAAAAGGTTCAGATCTGGGATATGATCTTTCACCTTCACACACCTGCCGCCTTTAGTTCCCTGCAGGAATTTTCTGATGTCAGCAGGAAGATACAGACTCTGCTGATCCTCCTGTGTCGGTGTGACAGTGCCATTCCACTCCATAGAACATTTTACAGTTTTACTTCTTTTAAAAGTTTTTGCCCTATTTTGCACAATTTCTGTTTTTTTTTTCTTTTTTGAGACAATTTCAAGAACTCTTCATCAGACATATCCTCCTCATCAGTTTGCTCCTCATTCTTTGGACAGTGTCTCGTCTTCAATGAACGGGCGGATGTTGGAAATAATAATCTTTTTGGCTGGATTAACCAGCAGAGGCACAAGAGTAAATGTGTCCTGGATAACTATTCCAGTTTCAACCAACTCACTAACTTTGGCAATGCTGTTCAAAAAAATAACTGCACCATTCCTGCTGGAGGCAGACTTCACGCTGCCGTACCCCATCACCTCACCGACCACTAGATTTGCGTCCTCCACCGTGCACGAGTTTGATTGCATGCCGGCGTGTTACCTTCTCAAACTCGGCGCCCATCTCCACAGCTGGCATCCTGCCCAGCCAGGCAGGTAGCTACACTACCAAACCCTGCACCTGATCTACAATCAGCTAAAACAAAGAAGAAAGAAAGAAGGAAAGAAAAAAGATAGAAAAACACAACACGAAACAACAAGAGTCAGTTACACTAACACTTTGCAACGCTCCATCCACTCACTCACCATCCACTCAGAGAGAGAGAGAGAGAGAGACAACACATTATGTTTACTCTAAGAGTATCATTATATGTGTGTATGTTGAGACTGTTATCATTAGTAGTAGTATTACCTGCATTAGATGCATCACATGACATGTTCAGACTGTGATAGTTTGTTAAATCATCAGACAGATGAAAAAAGGCTCCAGCTTTGTTGCTGTCAGGTGTTGAAATGCCACAGGTGGACTTTGAAGTTTTCTTCTCCCCTTAAGGAGCTTAAATGCAGTAACAGAGGAGACATGATGGTGGGTGTAACACAGAACTTCACTTTGATTTTATCCCCAAGTGCTTTTCATTCAAAATATCTTATTTCACTGAGAAGGAATTTTCTCTTCCACAACAACAGATGTGAGGCTGTTGATGGATTTTGTTCTCAAAACGCAGCTTTATAATCTATTATAACATCATATGATGGATGTTTTGCACCTTATTGTAATTCATAGGCAAGACACACAAGATGCATAAAGAATAAGATCAATTTTCTATGGACGTCGTGGTTACATCACTGCATTTTCACTTGTGGTGGCAGAAAACCAGCAGAAAAAAGTCAAGGTAAATGGGTGAGATCTTAAATTGACACCTGCCATCTAAAGACACACCCTTTTTCTGCTGATGTCACTGAAGATTAAACCCGACATGTACTTGCATTACATTTCACTCACAGCCAGGAGGTCCAAGACGCCTTCTTCTACAATTATCTTTATGCTCCACAACCACTGGGCTAAAGTGGGCAGATGTAGGAAGGGACTCTGTCCTAGGTTTTCTAAAATTAACTCCTTCTACCTTAGACCAAAGATTTACCAATGACCCTCTGTATGTACAGAAATGGTTTCCAAATAAGTTACAATGATTAGTAATAATTTCCAGTTGTCAATGTATATATCACCATGAACGCTAAACTTTCATTTTAATTTCAAAAGGGAACATATTGTTAGTCCTACAACTTTTTCCCAGTTAAGCAGGAAAAGTTTGGTTTGCATTATCAGTAACATGACACAGCTGTCATGCTACTGATAATGCAAATGATCAGTAAATAGTGACATAAGGCTGATATCCCAAAGTACAAACAAGAGCACAGGAGTGAGACTAAACTCCAAACTGTAGAGACTGAGGTAGAAGCTGCAAAAGTCCTGAGAGCTGAAAACAGAGAAACGTTTTAGAACAGAGCTTTCTCTCTAATCTTCAGCATAGATACACAAGTTTAGCTACTGAAGACACAGCTAAGGAGAGGAGGATGTTCTTCTCTCTCCCATGGTGTTGTGCTTTCTCGTCTCTGCAGTTACTTCCACCTCCAGAGCTGCAGAGTCTGGATCTGTGGCTGCAGGCAAACTACTGTTCCACATGCAAAGCACTGGTGGTTGATCTTCAACATAAATGATAAAAACACTTGGAGGACGCCTGTTTCAACTATATAAGTCAGACTGCTGAAGCCTCATGTTTGCTTCTTTTGAACTTTGGACGTCCCTTTTACACAGGACATGGACTGTGGATTTTATGCTCCATCATTTAGGAGGATCCAAAGCAACAACCACAAATGATTTCAATTTACATAAAAGCATGTGAATGTTTTTGAACATTTGAACTTTAAAAGATAAATTTGTAAAAAATAGGCACCTTTCCTTTAACATGAACCATAATGCTTTGAAGCAAAGATGGATACTTAAGTTGACAATAGGAAAATCTCACAGATACAATCAGCATAAATAAACTGAACATGTACTGAAACCTTTGGGCTGAAGTTCTTGTGTGATTAGACATCATGTTAATTTAACAAACACATCCCACTGAGCTAAAACACTGACATCAACTAAAAAAGGTTTTGACTTACTGAAAACCTTGGAGGTGATCTGGACTTTCCTGTAGTTTCCTCTTGTCCTTGTAACAGCAGTAGCTCCTCCCTTCCTTGTCAATAATTGTGCAGAAATATCTGAGTGCTTCTTTCTTCCTAAATCATGAGCAAGTCCTGTCCAGTCCAACTGTTTCTGCTCCTGTTTGACTTCTGAACTTGTCTCTGGCTGTGTGTCCACTTACTGCAGCCTGTGACATCAGACTGTAGAATGTTGATACATCAAAGGCATCAAAGGACAAACACACACACACATACACACATTCTCGTCTTAATATAGTTGTAACAATTTATGTTGCCATAAGTCATTCCCTTGCCCCTTAACCTAACCTTAACCATCATAACTGAAAGCCTAACATTAACCAAAACATAACTCATACTAATGATATTCAATCTTCTTAAAAATACCAAATGAATTACAACAATAAGCACTCAGGACCATTCAGCTGGGTTGGTGAATTCAGCACCAAGGACAGCAGCAGCTGAACTGTACACAACTACATGTACTAACACACAGCAAATTCACAAAGTACTAAAATCTGGAGTCAGACAAAAAAGTGTGAAAGAGTTACATTTATGGGGTTTATTTTATAACTCTGACTACAGTTTGTGTTAAGGTGTACACCCAGGCCGAGTTGAATTTTGGACTTTATTCCCTGGTGTTCAGGATCTGGTTTTAACTCTGTCCCTGGAGTTCACGACGCATTTTATCGCGGCATGAGCAGCACAAGGAACGTCGTCACAAGGCTGGTAAGAGCATGATTTTTATCAGAAAGTACTTTAAATGCGTGATATTTTGTCATTGTTCTCACTGTATTTACTTACATAGTACCACTAATGACTGCGAACTTGATGTTGAACGTAACCCCATTGCTTTTACTCCATTATTTAATTAATGTAATTAATACTGTTTTGGAAATAACCATCCAACAATGCAACCGCATGTCGGTGTTTTAAGAGAATAATTTCCGGCTCAACGGCGCAGACGCAGCTGAAAAGTCAGTTTTGGCTAGCATGCTAACAGTTGAGCTTATAAACTGTAGCCTTGCTGTTTTGAACAGCGGTGAGAAACGTGTATTTTAACAGTGTGTAGTTGGGATAAACTTTAACTTGAACATGTTATTCTCAGACATATGACATTTTCTTCCTTTATGTCAAACCAACATGTTGATCAAAGTACAACATGGAGGGAAGAAGAAGGACATTAAACTGGAAGAGGCTTCTCAGATTTTCTCAGTGCAGGTCAGTCAGATGTTTAGTATTAAATGAATAAAGATGTAAACATGTTGTAACGTGGAGTTGTTATGGTACAGTCCAGCAGAAGTTTCTTATCCCAGAGACTACAACACTGAAAGTCACAGATCAACAGGGAGCAGAGGTGGATGAGGATGTTTCAAAGATCTGTGTTTCTTCATCTACAGTGATGATGGTAGGACATTTAAACATTCATATTTTGCTGCACTTATATTTTGAGAGATTTGTATCTTGACACAGACAAAAATATGTGATTGTGAGAAGTGGATGATAAGAATTCTAAAGTACAGTATTTAATCAGTTCATATTAAGCTGTATGTGTTGTCTGCATTTCAGACCTCCCATCTACTGAAGCATCTATGAACCTGGCTGATCGTTCAGACCTGACAGAATATGTGACCCTCACTACTTGTGGTAAGCAGAGTTATAGGTAATGGTAATGTTTTGTCTTGAGACAGGTAATATCCAGCCAGGTCTGTGATATAGTTTTAATGTGCTGGACTTTAGATTTTATTTGCCTTATACTTGTGTGTGTGTGATCTTCAGATCTAAGTGTCCTGCAGCAAGGGTGTGAAGGCTCCTCCTCTCCAAGTCTGACAGATACACTGTCAGTCTCAAGCACTTTAAGCAGAGACACAAGTGATTCTGGATGCCAGCCTTTGATGGACAGTGTCCTTGCAGCTTGTATACAACTAGATTTTAATCATTATTTATTAAACATAATTCTTAAAAAATGCAAGTAATATGTACAGGTATTAGATGAATGTATTTGTTTACAACATAGATCTAAGTGTAGTTGTAAATATGTTTCTAATGTTTTCTTTTTTAGAATGTGGAGCAAATTCAAACCCAGCAGAGATGACTGTGATTAAAGAGCATGAAGAGACTGGAAGTTTGAAAGATTCCACCACACGGTTACTGGTTAATATTATTGTCGCTCACATGCATGGAAAAGAAGAGTAAGAGGCTTCAACTTATGTGCTTGTATGTTATGTGCCGTAATGTTTGTATGTAATGTTTACAGTAAAGTCACAGATACTATTACACTCTGAATGAAATGGAAAAAGGGGCAAGGTCAGACATGTCCCTAGGTCTGAAACACACCTACAATTTACAATATAATAAGTGATGCACAGATGGTAAAAGTCAGTTTTTTCTGCAGAAGAAACTCACGCTTTTGAATTCTGTTTTTGAGGAATAAAGCTTTCTGGATTCAAGTTCTCTGATCTCCTGTATTTGATTTACTTTGCGATTTTTTTCTCAGCAGAAGACTTGAATACTTAGAAGTTTTTGGAAGAAAAAGACTTAGAGAATGAAGAGTAAAAGAGTAAGGTGTGGTGCATCAATCCCCCTCTTCAGGTCAGCTCTAGCAGCGCTGTACCATGCCCTATAGGCGGAGTCGGGGACTCTGAGGAATGACCGGATGTGGCTGTTCACCCAGGCTTTCTGATTGGAGAAGTCCTGGATGAGTCTTTTTGTTGTCACATGTTCCACAGAGAACCTGATGTAGTTCAGTACAGCTTCTGTGTGTTCAGCCAGGTCCTCGTGTTTGAGGAGCTCCCACTCTGTCTGTGAGAAGCAGTCTGAGAGCTGAGCGAGTGCTTCCTCAGGCCAGCTCCAACACTGCTTCTCACAGACAGCGTGGGAGCTGCATGAACTCATCTTCAGGGGATTCCTCACCTGTTCAAGACACCAAAGAAGAAAATGGGACCTTTCTGTACCTGGAAATGAAAACAAATACCTGAAGGTAACTTAACCTTCCTCTCACCTTCTTTAAAGACTGAGAGACAAGAGAGAATTAAACAGCTTCACTGGATCTTTCCTCTGAGTGTGTGATAGATAATCTGACTGACCGTCTACGAGGTTCAGATGCTCAGAATAGTTGATTCTCCCTGTTTAGGTGAAGATAAGACTCCAACGAGCTGAACAGGTTCAACTGTCTGTGGAAACTTCAGAGAAAAAGTGAGCACAGTGATGGATGAAAAAACAGAACTGCTGCTAAAGCTGCTGAAATACTGAAATATCACTACAGTCATTAGACCAACTGTTACCACTTACAGTTACCACTTGCATTGTTTATTCATCTGACAGTTAAATGAATGTGTGTTCCACTGGTTTCAGGCTCCAGAGCTCAGGAGATGTGAAAGTTTGGGTAGTAAATCACTCACATTAATTCAGACTGTGAGACTCAGAAACTGACATAATCAGAGCACTTTAAATCTGTGCACTCCTGACCTCTAGTGGCTGGAGTCAGTGTGACATGCTCTCACATAACACACCTAATGCACGTTTGAATTTATTCATCAGTTAATAAATGTACATTAGAATTTTAAACATTAATTTAAAGGAAAATGGGAAATTTATCAAACAAAAAAAATCTTTAGATAAACTAAAAATTAGGTCAGAAAAGAATAAAAAACCATCCCAAAAAAAAAGTATTGTATTTTTGATTAGTATTTTCTGTTGTGTATGTTCTGTCATTATACTGACATATGAACTGCCTTTTACCTCTGTCATGGAAGTCAGTTTGGTCTCAATCGACAGAATTATTACATTTAGAAATGTTTTCAATGGTTGAAATACTTTTCTAAATACTTTGGCACTTATACAGGTTTTGTGCATCTTAGTACATAAGTCCCAAAGTATTTAGCAAAGTATTTCAACCAGCTAAATGCTAATTCCTTTTTCCTTTTTTTTTTGACTTTAGAAGAAAATCAAAGTTTGAAGGAAGGACTTGGAAAAAGAGTCAGGGTAAATACTTACCATGACTTTTTTTATTAAGTGTTATTAAATACAATTAAGAGTTAAAATGTATCTTACACACTAAACAGACTAGAAACTTATCTAAACAGTAAAAAGAGTAAAAAGTCATAACTTACTACTACATCTATGTACTAACATGCAATAAACATATATACTTTTTTTTTTTTAGGAAAGTGTAGAAGAAAATGAAAGTTTGAAAGAAGGAGTTGGAAAAAAAGAGTCCTCCCACAGGACTCTGGGCTGGATCATTTTACAGAGACAGAGAGTGGAGGAGAAGGAAGGTCAGACTGCATCAGCTACACCCTTTAGACTGCTGCAGCAAAGTGGGACAAATGAGTGTGGTGACCACTGAGCCAGGATAAAATGCTTCTGACCAACACAAAGACAGGAGGCAGGTGAAAACCAACACTTGTCTATACATTTAGAGCACTGACGTCCTGCGGGACACTGTCTGGTGGAGGGCTGGGTGCTGGGGCTCTGGTCCAACAGGAGAGCAGGAGTCTCATGGCGTCTTCTTGCTGAGGGCTCTGGAGCTGGTCTCCTGCTCCCTTGGTCTCCTCCTGCATACAGCAGCCTGTTACAGAGATGGACACAGCGAGAAAGTCAAGGTCCAGGTCAAACTAGTTGACTTAAAGTCCTCTCAGACTGCTGCTGTAACATCAGTAGATTCAACACGAAGCTCTGAGGAAAAAGAGCAGAGGTGCTGTTACACACAGCAAACGCCACATATTTAACGAGTGTGGATGCTGCTCAGGACGACAAACACTGACTCGCTCGATCGCTTGATGAGACCGAGTGAGGTTTATCACCTCGGCCAAACAATGAGCTGCTACAGCCCACTCCACAAAGCCCCCATTCACAGCAACAGCCAAGGAAATCACACACGTAACACTCCAGCACACACCTCCACTCCACACTTCCACCATCCACAGCTTTCATCAACATACAACCACTCCCACTGGTCTCTGAACAGCAGACACTCATCAAACTTACTGTTCACTTAGCATAAAGCACCGACCGAGGCCCAACCAAACGCACACTCAGCACAACCGTTCAGCATCATCCGGGCAGCGCATGAAGACCTGCAGGAGGACAAACAATCAGTGGGACGGCTGTCTACAGGACAAACAGAGAAACTGAAGACAGGTGTTTCTGCTGCTCCCAGCAGAGGGACAGAGGCCCACATCAGGACTTTACAGGCAAAACCACATCTCAGCAACTTGGGGATATGATGTGACTGGCAGCCATGGCAACACTGGACAGGACCAAGTTAAAGTGACAGGATGTCAATCCTGGAGGTGGGAGGCATCGCCAGTCTGTAACGTTTTACTATCTAATATCTCCACTGACTCCCTTCAAACTAAATGCAAATAAACTCTTTCATGTATAGTAATAAAGGAAAAATCACATTTTTTCCATGAATCCCTCACAGTTCACCTTCAGTAGTGACCATTTGTTCAGAATTCAAATCAAACTAGAAACAAATTTAAAGGAAAATAATGTACACCAGCAAAACAAGTCCATTGTCTACACAACGTCTTTGTCTTTTCTTGAGGGTCATAACTGTGTGATTGTATTAGTGTAGAACTTGATGGGTTGATGATTAATAATTATTTTGTATTTTTCAACTAATCATAAAACTATTTATAGTTTTATGCCACATGTGCTCGTGAGTGTTGGTTTCCCTTCAATCTTACATGAACATTTTATAATATGTAACCAGTGGAATCACTGAGGTTAATGACAATTACACTCATTTAAAAACATTAGGAATTAAAGCACTAAATCAAACTAAAGATAATCTTCAAAATCTGATTATTTCAAATCAGCACAAGCTCATAACAAATCTAACAGGATGGACATTTTTGCCCAGACAGTAAAAGAAAGGAGTCTCACCCTGTTGGTGCCGGTGCTCATCTGGCTCCTGGTGGACTCTCTCCTCCAGCAGCTGTGGTCACGGAGGTGAGAAGGCAGATCACACATCTGGAAGCATTAACACAGAGTTTAAGATGGAGCTCTGCTTAACTCCTATTTTTGACTCAACACTCAGTAAATGTGTTACTCCCTTCAACCTGCTGAGCTCACTGATGTTTCCCTTCATTAGAAAAACATTTTTCTACTCTGTGTGGAAATGTCCCTTTTTTTTCTCTTTCCTTTCCTAATTTATCTGCTTATTTCTTTATTCATTGCTGTAATATCACATTAAAACTTGACAGTACAGAAACAACAACAACATAACAAGTCATCACTTATACACTGGCCAATAAAATAATGAATGTGGGTTCATCTACAGAAAAATGTCCGGCTCAAAGTGGAAACTACTGTATCTTTAAAAGCAGCAAGTTACTGAAGGTGGAGGATGAATGCAAACCTGTGCAATATGCAAGATTTGATTTTTCCCTAAGAAGCTTAAACAAGCTAACACTGAATGTGTTTGCTTTAAAAGCAGGTTGACAGCTGGGCAGGGTTACTTCTGTCTGAAGGTTACATTTAATTCAATAAAAGAAATGAATATTATGCTTTGATTGGGGTTGAATGATTTTTGCTTTGCATCTAACGCTATTGATTTGCACTAAAACATGAAGGAAAGAAAAAAGTGGTGTGGAACTTTGTATAAAGAAAACAATGGATTTGACTTTGTTCAATAAAATGATGCTGAGCTTCTGTAACACAACAGATTGTGGAGGATACTTTTGTTCCATTACTCTGTGTGAATTTACAGCAACCATAGCAGCTCATGCAGAGGCACATTAAAGCCTTTACCATGCACAGTGACTGTAACCCTGACTAAAAAACTAAATACCTGAGGCTGTGATGTTCCTGTTAAGTTTATCCTGCAAAGAAGATCAAGGGAGATCATGGCTGGATAAAGTCACTCTGGGCAGTGGGGGCAAAAATGATGTGTGGCCCCACCTGAGTCCTCTTTACCTCACTCTATATGTCCTACACCAACTAGTGATCTTATGATGGAAAACTACAAAGCCCCAGGTTTGATGTGTGTTAGTTTAAGATCATTACAAAAAAGAAAGAGATGATAGAGAGGCTCTCTCTCATCATTTCATTTGATATTTATAAAACTGAGACACACATTTCAAAACAAGGGGGTTTCAGGGTCTGAGGACCTATAGGGCAGCCTGCTTGGCCTGGTTGGCAGTTCAGCCTTGAACTTCCAGTTTGTCTCTTTTTCTTGTACTATATGGACACAAGGCTCATTTTTTAACACAGCATAGTCCCAATTTTTTATTTGTCACCTTTCTGTTCAGGGTTAGTTCAGGTTTCCCTCCTCCTTCCTTTTGTATCCTGTATGTCCCCTGCCTTGTGTGTATTGTTTGTCCTCGTTTGTCTGTTTGGTCTGTGGTGGTGTGTGTGTGTGTGTCTCTCTCGCCAGGACTGAGCGTGGGGACGTCACGTTCTCAACCAGTAATTGACACAGCTGTTCTGAGTCCATCATCAGCCTTCTATCTTCCACTCATGATTTAAGCTGGCTCCTCAGTCCTGTCGTCGCCAGTTCGTCTGACCACGTCTCCGGTAGACACGTTGGCTCTGAAACACTTACTAAGTTACTTACCTGTGTTTTGGATTCCCGTCATAATTCTTGTACTCATCTTGTCCTCCCTCTGTTCCTGTAGGATCACCTGTCCATTCTCCACTGCCAGGATAATCATTCCCGGACACCTGCTCCCCCCGGCTCCATTAACCATTCCACCCATTACCTTCTACCTGCAACGGACTTTGCCTTGCCTCAGTCGAGAGCAGCCTCACTTCCCCACCACGCCATTTTCTCAATAAAAGTGAACTCTGCACTTCATTGTCTCAGAGTCCTGCATTTGGGTCCTTCCTGGTTAACACGGTTGCTTCCCACTTCGCCACAACACTTTCATCCCATTAAATGTGAATGAGTACCATCATTTTTGAAGCTGTTGCACAGGTGTCTACCTGTATGTGTATTTTTCCTGTTGTTGCTGTCTCTCATTTGACTTGTTTACTAATAGTTTATACAATAGTTTGATCAAGTGTAGTCAACATTTCACTTTATTTTTTTACACAAGCTGATCTCCTAAATCTATTCAATATCCCATATATACATTGTATGTTTATTTTTGTTATAAACAACCAGTCCATCTGTAACTTCCTGTATTGTTCACTTTATTGCTCTGCTTGCTAAAAAAAAAAAAGAAGGGATTTTAAATCTCAGTGGGTTCAAATGATTGAGAAAAGTTCTATTAGTTTCAGAGACTTGCAATTAATACCCACTCTGTTTTCCTGTTTCAGTCGTTCTCTCTCATCTTTTCTTGGAAACCTTCATTTTTGCATCCTCAGAGTTAAAAGCCAACACCTGGAAGTCACTCTTTAGTGCCTCACTGATCTGAAACAAGGACAATAAAAACATACAGTGGGTACGGAAAGTGTTCCCATTTGCTAAAATCATTAGCATGGTCATCAAAGTTCATTTTTTTCCCTCATTAATGTACACACAGGCCCCCATATTGACAGAGAAACACAAAATTGTGGAAATTTTTGCAGATTTATTAAAAAAGAAAAACTGAAATATCACACGGCCATAAGTATTCAGACCCTTTGCTCAGTATTTAGCAGAAGCACGCTTTTGAGCTAATGGCAACAAAGAGTGAAGAATCTAAGGGGGTCTGAATACTTTCCATACCCACTGTAAGCTGATTATTTAGGATTCATTCATACAAAAGTCAGTTATCACCATGGGTCTAAAAAAGCTACAGTGACAGATGCAAATAATGAGTGGACCAAACAGAAAAACATGTGTTTCTATCACATTAACCTGTAGCTCTTTCTTTCCAACACTGATGCATATCATATCAGTACAGGTGAGTGATGTCTGTCAGTTTAGACAGTTTACATGTTTACATGACATTTTTTCATCACACAGGTCCAACATGATGTCTGTCAGTCAGAGCAAGGTAAAGAGACTGAAACATATTTAATTAGAACGTTCATCAGGACTAAAGAATAAGAAGTATGGTGAATAATAATATATGTCTTGTGTACTTTGTACAGCAGAAACATAATGATGCCTCAACTTACTGTATAACTATGAACCTTCAAGATCTGCAAGACAGAAAAAAATAATGTGCAAATTAGCTGCAATTCTCTATCACACCACATGATGGAGCTGATTACTCTGATTTATCACTTTGGGTTCAGCATCTGTGAATGAATAAAAAAAGACAAAGTCCAGGTGGAGGGTGGAGGAGGTGGAGGAGTCTCAGTGTGTCTGCAGAGACTGTGTAGAAGGACAGAGCAGCAGCAGAGCAGTCCAGATACACTGATGATTCTCTTTCAGATCCAGAGGAACACACAGGGATGATGGTGGACTTGACAGTGGAGCTGTTCTCAGAGCAGTTCAGACTGCAGCACTGAGAGTCTTCTCCACTTCTTCTGGTTCCTCTGTCAGTCACTGCTGGATGAAGCTCTCCTCTCCACTCTACCTCCCAGTAACATGGACCAATCAGAGCCTCTCTACACACAAGCTGCTGCTGCTTCAACCTCTCTGGATCATCAGGACACAGCTCGTCCTCTCTCAACACACACACCGTCCTCTTCACTCTCTCCTTTAGAAAGATCACAGCACCCAGCTGTTGAGAGAAGAAGACAGACAACAGAGGTGATAAATCAGTGTTTACAGAGACTCACTTCATCAGCTGTCAGTCACTGATGCAGCACATCCAGTATAAAGAGCAGCAGGGACTTCAGTCCTGTTCAGAGCAGAAGTGGAGCAGCTGTGTAGTGTAGCAGCTTCCTCTCAGCTCTCATGTTAACGTATTGGAGTGAAGACACTGAGCTGGAAGCTCACACACCTGCAGAGACTTTTAGCATCAAGTCTGTTTCCTCTGAACATTTCACTCAAGTCCACAGTGGAAATAAACTGCTGAGTCATGAAGCTTCATTACTGCACAAACAGTTTAGTGATGGATTCACTGCTGTTACATGTCAACTCATGTTCCATTTAAAGAAAGAGTCTCTGTGTGTTGATGAACATCTGATCTGCTTCTGAAATATCAGCTGACAAATAAACATGGAGGCTGTCACTGAAAGTATCTGACAGATGGACAGATATACAGATGTGATCACTGGACTTCAGCAGAGGTTCTGCTCTGTATCAGACCACATGCTGACAAAATGTCATGATGCTTCTCTGAAATCAGAGCCAGTGATTTGCAGGCTGCAGTCAGACTGATCTCAGAGCTGTGACAAAGATCAAACTCATCAATTCTTTAGTGTTGAAATGAGACAACAAACAGTCTCAGATTAGATGTGATGGTAGGACAGTTGGACCAATGAGGACAACTGTCTCTACACATCCTGTGAGGCTGTCAGCTGTGATCCAGCTTTATTTCCTGTTGACATGAACACAACAACAACAACAGATCACAATGAGCTTGTGGCTGCTGTGATTGGCTGACTGTCCTCTGCGTCTCTGTCTTTCTGTCCGATCCTGAGGCCTGTCCCCGTTCTCCTCTCACAGCTTCAATGAGGAAAGCAGCCACTGAGAAGGTTGGAGGTTTACAGGAGACACTGGATCTTTGCTTTGATACGAACTGTGTTTAGGACAATACTGATGAAAGCAGCATGGACTGACTCCAACCCTCTACTGACCTCAGAGTCTGCAGTCCACAGTCTGGACTCTTCACAAGATCAGACAGATACTTCAGGTCTGAATCAAACAGGTTGTTTCCCCACAGGTCCAGGTGTCTCAGATGGGAGGGGTTGGACTTCAGAGCTGAGGCCAGAGAAGCACAGCTGATCTCTGACAAACTGCAGAGCCTCAAACTGAATAAAGAATAAAAGATGTGAGTTTAGGAGACAAAGTTCCTGCTTGAAAGCGTTGAGTGTTTCATCATCTGTTCAGAGCTGAAGAAGGTTGAGAATGTACAAGTTTGGAAAATGGAAACTCCAAACACCTGAACCAACAGGATGCAGCTTAAAAACAGTCAGATACTAAAAGTCAAACACAGCTCTCATTAACTTCAGTCACTATAAACATCACAGATCATAAAGCAAAGAGTGAAGAAACATTTCTTTCTGTCTTAATGTGGAATATTTGCTTTGTATGTGAAGAAATATAAAAGTCAACTGAAGGTGAAGATGAAATTGTTCCAAAGTAAAGAGTCAATTAGCAAGTGTTGGATTTTGAATCTTCATTCAATGAGTTTGAAATATGAAGCTGAACAAGATGCTCAGTGTGGATCAGCATCAAATCTCTGAGCTCAAATCTCCTTCAAAAAGTCCCACATTCACACTCAGGTTTAACAGTTTGGAAGAAAGTTTTCAAAGTGTTCACTAAGGTTTCAAATGAAATCTTTCATATTGTGTGAAATAATAGTTTGAGCCTTTGATGTTTTGAGTGTGGCTGAAGTTTGTGTTGAGAGTTTGAGAAGCTGCAGACATTCAGCACATGTGCAGTGTGTTGAATGAGACATTTCATCACATTCCAGTCATGTGTCTTTGGTCCAAAGCAAGTTCAGCTTCATCCAACACTCTCTGCTCACACATTTGAATCTGCTGTTCCAGCATTGCATTCTGGGATTCCTGGCCCCACCTTCCTGGTGGCTGTCAGCTTAGGGGGGGTCTGTGTCCCACAGTTTGTGTCCCTGTGAGAAAGACACAGTGGGACGTTGACACCCAGTGGGCTCAGTGATTGGTCGGCTGTGTGGAGCTGAGAAAGGAGCCAGGGTTTGAACTTCTCTCTCTGCTCTGTTTTCATTGGTTCCACAAATATTTGTGTCCCTGTTCAGCTCAGCAGCTGAGTGTAGCTCTATGAATGTCTTCAGGAGACACTGTGTGAAAATGTCCTCTCCGTATTTAAACCATGGTGACGTGTCCTCTCTGTGACAGCAGGCTTTTCACTGTGCCTGTGAGTGAGGCCATTGGGAGCAGCTATGAACACTTGTGCCTTCAGACCTGCTCACACGTGTTGTACAGATCAGTTCTTGTCAAACATCCTGATCTCAATGAGACTTTGTGAATAACACAAGCTCAACTCAGTCAAACTGCTGACACTGTCAATGTGGACTGTAAGAGTCAGAATCCAAATCATTTTCAAAGCTTTAAAAATCACTTTGAAAATCAGAGTCAGCACTTTCACAACTTCCTTTCAACCATTTCACACTTTGAATGTTAGAAATTCTGAAGGAGATTTGACCTAATAAATACTGAATAAAGCACAACTTTCACATCATATTCATCTCAGCACACAAGTAAACAATGGAGTCTGACCTCAGAGTCTCCAGTCCACAGTCTGGACTCTGCAGAAAACCACACAGATCCTTCACTCCTGAATCCTGCAGGTTGTTTGCACTCAGGTCCAGGTGTCTCAGATGGGAGGGGTTGGACTTCAGAGCTGAGGCCAGAGAAGCACAGCTGATCTCTGACAAACTGCAGCCCCTCAACCTGAATAAAGAATAAAAGATGTGAGTTTAGGAGACAAAGTTCCTGCTTGAAAGCGTTGAGTGTTTCATCATCTGTTCAGAGCTGAAGAAGGTTGAGAATGTACAAGTTTGGAAAATGGAAACTCCAAACACCTGAACCAACAGGATGCAGCTTAAAAACAGTCAGATACTAAAAGTCAAACACAGCTCTCATTAATATTAATGACAACATGCTGCTGCTTCAATAAAGACATAGTGACTTCAGCTCTTAAACTCTTCCAGCTCCACCAGTGGCTCCATCTATACAAACTCATGTTGTTGACATTTGTTTCAGATTCTACTAAAGATCCTAAAGTTCTGACAGAGAACAAACATGTCAGGCTGAAGTTTGGAGGAAAGTCAACAAATGATTGAGACAAAATGGAAAAGATTTTCACTTCATGTAACGGTGACGACATTTAACAAACATGCTGAGTTTTCTCTGAATATCTGAGTCACTTTGACTTTAGTCTCATCACTTTCTAGTCGTGTTGGAAGAAGAAAATACTGAATATATATTTGTTGATGTGAGTGTGGAAAAAACTTGGATGTGATTTAAAGAGTGAAGCTTTTTTCTTGTTAAATGAAGCTTTGAAATCTGTAGCTCAACATTGCTCTGCCACAGTCAGTGGACTAAACCACAGAAGAAGAAAACAGACTTTACCATGAAGATCCTCAGTGTGGATCAGTATAATATCAGTGTGATGTCTGCACTTTACTGTCAGCACAACTTTCACATCATATTCATCTCAGCACACAAGTAAACAATGGAGTCTGACCTCAGAGTCTCCAGTCCACAGTCTGGACTCTGCAGAAAACCACACAGATGATTCAGTCCTGAATCCTGCAGGTCGTTGTCACTCAGGTCCAGGTGTCTCAGATGGGAGGGGTTGTACTTCAGAGCTGAGGCCAGAGAAGCACAGCTGATCTCTGACAACCTGCAGCCCTTCAACCTGAATAAAGGATAACAGATGAAGATGAAAATCATTAATAATCCAATCAGATATGTCCTAATCAATGAGCTTCTCTCTAACATGAGCAGAGTGACTGTGTACTTCTGTTGCTGTGGATTATCATCATGTCAGCCTTCTACACACATCATCCACATGTCACCACAACATTCACACACCTGTTCATGTCAACACAGATTCCTATCAGTCAGGTCTGTCATTAGAGGATCAATATATTTAGTAGCTCAGTAGGTTTGTGCAGTTAAAATGAGAAGTCCACATGTTCACAGCTGGATCTGAAAACAACAGTCAGATGTCAGATGCAGATTAAAGGAGTTGTTGGTGTCGTCCTTCAACTCTCAGCTTCACAGCTCTGTTTGGAAACAGCTTCCAGACTTTTTCCAAACATCAGATCTGATGGTGTTGTTCATCATCATCACCTCTATGACTTTAACCAGGTGTAAAACCTGTTTGTTGAAGAGCTCTGCACCTGTTGACAGGTAGAAATGAGCAGCTGTAGCAGAAGATCTGAGCTTTTGCTGCACTTTGATCTTCATGGAGTGTGGTAAACATTTACTGACATGTATCTGTACACTGATGAATCACTGTTGCACTGTCTTCTGTAATAAGTCCTGAGGGTGGTTCTGACCTTTGACCCCAGACGCTCCAGTCATGGAGACTGTAGTTTGTCAGTGTGTGAGATCTGCTCATTGGAATTAGTTGCTCAGAGAACAGACTCCCGCTGAGCTTGTCCTCACTGCAGTTTGGTATCATAGGCTGGTGGAGGAAGGAGCAGTTCAACACATTCTATCAAGTCTCTCATGTGTAGAGTCTATTTCCTGGATCCACAACGAAAACATTCATTCAACTCAACAGAGACTGAGCACAAAGTGGTTTTCATTCATAACAGAGCTTTGAAAACTTTCCTAAACTCTGTCATCCAAAGATCTCTTCGTTCACTCCATGTTTCATTTCTCAGAGATTCAACAGTCAGATGATTGTTAAATAAAGTGGGATTTGTTAGGAAACAGCAGCTTTTTCACATCTATATCCAGTGTGTACCTGCTCTAACTCCCAAACACTGTGACTGGTCTCAGCTGCCTTCTTTTCGTAGTCATTACAACAGAGAGTCCTTTCTCCTCTCCAGAAGCTCCAGAAGAATTCATGTCCCTCACACACTCTACAGCCTCACCTTCACTGACTGATGGACCACAACATCAACCTCTGGAAGCTGAAAAACTGTCCTGTCCAACATGTCCCCATCATGACTCTGCTCCTGTCTCCCTTTAAATAAACCCTGCTCAAGTCTTTGACTTTTATTTGGAGCCATAAGGAAAATCATTTGGAATAACTGAGAACTCTGATCTGACTCCACTAAGTTATCATGAGGCCGTCTCCATTAGAAAAACATTTTTACTGTCCAGGATTTTTCTCTGACTCCAGGATATTTTTCTCCAGTTGAGCTCAGTGAACAGTGACAGCTGCTAAAGATGATCTCTCTCTGTGAGCTACCTGCTGCTGTTAGCTTCACGTCCATTAGCTGCAACATGGGCTGACTTTTACCAAAAGGTACAAATGAAACTAATGGACTGACAATATCAGAGCTGCACATATTTAAATATGAAAGGATGAAATATTTAGACGAGCATGGCAGACGACTGAATAATGATTTGTCGTCAACACAAAACTGATCGAGCACAAACACAATTAACAAACCAATAAGGTTGAATTCTTTTCAACATGATGTGATCAGAGAGATGTGATCTGTCTTTAGAAGAAATTAGAGGTGGGTGATATGGCAAAAATATCACATCACGGTTTGTTAATGGTAAAATCACGATCACGATTTTATCAGTTCATTTTTACAGTCAAGTTAATTTAGAACCAAACTATTCTCTATGTAAAAACTTAGCCCTAAAGATAAAAGAGTCACCTCTTTCCACCGTTTGCTACTTCTCTCACACAGCGTGCTTTTATCAAAGGCTTGTGTTATAGTTGGTTGTTTCTGTGTAATGTCTTTAGCCGTTGTGTTTCCATCTGAAGCGCGAACCTTCTCTGTGCAAACTTTACAAATGACAGTTGTTTGCGCTTTGTCGTTTGGAGAAAACCCAAACCAGTTCCATACGCAGTGTAACGGAATACATGTAACGGCGTTACGTATTCAGAATACAAATTATGAGTAACTGTATTCCATTACAGTTACAGTTTAAATAGATTTAGTATTCAGAATACAGTTACATTGTTCAAATCAATGGATTATGTGTTCTGAATACGTAACGGCGTTACATTCAGTTACTCCCCAACACTGTCCATACGACTGAAGTGGAGTTCTTTTTGGGGACCAACTCCAAGCTTTCACTTTCGTTGTCGGCCAAGGCTACCCGCTACACCTTGACTGAAACAGCGAGGCTAGTAAAAAAAAAAATCAGCACTGCTCATACTTCGCCATGATTGGTTGGTCATGTTCACGTGACGCAGGCTGTTAGTTGCCCATGGAAAAAAAAACCTTCTCTAATAGAGCTGCAATTAATAGAATGTGCCCTATAGACGATAATACGATCTCTCTCCTCTGGCAGATCGTCAACACTTTCTAATCCTTCACGATCTAATATCGTCATATCGCACACCCCTAGTATATGTATATTATGTGTACATAACTATACACTGCTGCACAACTGTACATACCACCATTAGAGAACCATGGCTCTATTTTTCTATTATAAATGTACACACTGCACACCTGACAGGTTATATTTTTACAACATTGTATATATTATTGTACATATTATTCTCCTCCCTGTTTTTATTTTTTTATTTGATCTTATTATTAATATTATTGTTATTTTTCTTGTCATATATATATATATATATATATATATACATTCACTCTTTATGTCTTTATACTTTGTTACACTGTATTTTGTAGAGTTGCTAAGTGCTGCCAGTTAGCTGTCAACTTGTCCTTTCCTTTCTTTTTGTGACTGTTTTACTTGCTGCTGCAACATAACAATTTCCCCCTGAGGGATGAAAAAAGTATATCTATCTATCTATCTATCTATCTATAAACCAACAGTGTGGTCCTTTAAGTCTTTGCTCCTTAACACATTTAACAAGTCAATTCAACTCAATGAGAAAAGACCACAATTTACCACACTTGTGTTAAATATCAAAACGCACACACACACACACACACACACACATACACACAAAAAGACATTACTCCTGACACTTCATTGAAATGAACTTCAAGTGTTTTTCAATTGATTGGCACAAATATTAGTTGTGAGGATCTTCTGTATATTGTTGTGATAAAAATGGACTTTGAACAACTCACACTGGACATTTTCTACACTTCATTTAGAAAACATTAGTCTGCTGACTGTGACAAATACCAGTGTGTGAGTTCTGAAGGTTTCATTGAAGTCAACAGACATTATTCATGACAACTGACTGAAATGAAGTGAAACTGAAGGAATAATTCTTAGTCTGAGAGAAGAAAAAGTCACAATATGGAACAACAACTATTTCAAATCTCATTCATTCAAGATGAATGGATTCAAGTTCTGGATGAAGATAAACCAGGTTCAGTTGTGGATTAAAGATATAAGATCTACAACAGTAACAGACAGTGAACTGACCTCAGAGTCTCCAGTCTACAGTGTGGACTCTCCAGAAAACCACACAGCAGCTTCACTCCTGAATCCTGCAGCTTGTTGTTGTTACTCAGGTCCAGGTGTCTCAGACTAGAGGACTGGGAGCTGAGAACTGAGGACAGAGCTTCACAGCTTCTCTCTGAGAGGTTACATCTGCTCAGTCTGAAGAGGAAACAATGGAGAGAAAGTCAAATAACATTTGTGTTGAAAGGACAATCAAAGGAACAAAACTCTCAGTTTGCTCTGCAGCTCACAGCAAACTAACAGACCTGCATTTGAAAACTGGGCCAAACATCAAACACAGATTTGTTGAGTGAAGCAGAAATATCAGCTCTTTATCCACCTGCTAACCCAGTGGTTCCCAAACTTTCTCTGCTGGCCTCTCCTTCCCCCTATACCCCCCCCCCCCCCGCCATCAAAAATTAAAAAAAAAAGGGAAAACAGTGTCGCAAAAATACGGGCTTTGACAGGTCGTGTTTTATGTAGTTGACGGTGGCAGTGACGTCGGTCATAACCTCATTCAGCTCGGGACTCAGGTGTTTAGACGCCAGCGCTTCGCGGTGTATCATGCAGCGCGTCCACTGCACATTGGGGGAGACGCGCTTGACGAGCGCTTGCAGCCCTCCCCGTTTCCCAGCCATAGCCTGCACCCCGTCTGTGCAGATCCCCACGCAGTCCTCCCTCCCCCCCCCTGCTATGGCACTGCGCGCCCCCCAGTTTGGGAACCACTGTGCTAACCAATGAGGAGTTTCTATATTGATGATCATCTTTCATGGGCTCTGATTCAAATCCTTTCTATTTTATTCTCAACAAGTTGGAGACATGACAGTTAAATATGACACAATCAGTAATAGCACAGTCAATGCCGTAAGTATTTGGACAGTTAGACATGATATGTTCTTTGGGCTCTCAGCACATTCACTTTAAAATATAATAATGGATACTACAGTCAATGACTGCAAAGGATTTTACTCTAAATATTAAATCTGATGAGTTTGTTTCATGTGTATTTGTCCAGTTACTTTTGAACCACTAAAAGGGCTGAATCTCCCACACAGTTCTTTCTATACTGATGTCAACCTGCTCAAATTAAAGCTGAGACTTGGCTCTTTAATGTAGGATCCATTATTTTAATTCAGATTCAATGTGATGAAGCTCAGAGCTCAGAGATGATGATAAGAAATTAAAGAAGAGAGGAATTTATTTTCCCTCCTGCTGAATAAAATAGCAGAGTCTTTATATAATGATGAATAAATCCAACTATCTATACACTTACAGAGCTTTGTTAGAGGCTTTGACAACTGGCAGCAGCTTCAGAAGAGCCTCCTCTGAAGCAGAGTATTTCTTCAGGTCAAACACGTCCAGATCTTTTTCTGATGACAGTAAGATGAAGACCAGAGCTGACCATTGAGCAGGAGAAAGTTCACCTGTGGAGAGACGTCCTGAACTCAGGGACTGTTGGATCTGCTCCACTAGAGAACGATCATTCAGTTCATTCAGACAGTGGAACAGGTTGATGCTTTGCTCTGCAGAGGGAGTCTCTTCAATCATCTTCTTAATGTACTGGACTGTTTGCTGATTGGTCTGTGAGCCACTTCCTGTCTGTGTCAGCAGACCTCGTAGGAGAGTCTGATTGGTCTGCAGTGAAAGACCCAGGAGGAAGCGGAGGAACAAGTCCAGGTGTCCATTTGGACTGTGTAAGGCCTTGTCCACAGCCCTCTGGTAGAGCTGTGTTGGATCGGGTTTGTCTGTGGACAGTTTAGACCAGTTGGAGGTTGATTGTTCTTCTGACAGCAGATTGACTTCAGACTTGATGAAGGTCAGATGGACATGAAGAGCAGCCAGAAACTCCTGAAGACTCAGATGGATGAAGCAGAACACCTTGTCCTGGTACAGTCCTCTCTCCTCTTTAAAGACCTGTGTGAACACTCCTGAGTACACTGAGGCTGCTCTGATATCGATGCCACACTCTGTCAGGTCTGATTCATAGAAGATCAGGTTTCCTTTCTGCAGCTGCTCAAAAGCCAGTTTTCCCAGAGACTCAATCATCTTCCTGGTCTCTGGACTCCAGTGTGGATCTGTCTCAGCTCCTCCATCATACTTAACATTCTTCAGTTTGGACTGAACCACCAGGAAGTGGATGTACATCTCAGTCAGGGTCTTGGGCAGCCCTCCTCCCTCTCTGGTTTCCAACACATCCTCCAGAACTGTAGCAGTGATCCAGCAGAAGACCGGGATGTGACACATGATGTGGAGGCTTCGTGAAGTCTTGATGTGGGAGATGATCCTTCTGACCTGCTCCTCTTCTCTGAACCTCTTCCTGAAGTACTCCTCCTTCTGTGGGTCAGTGAACCCTCTGACCTCTGTCACCATGTCAACACACTCAGGAGGGATCTGAATGGCTGCTGCAGGTCGTGTGGTTATCCAGAGGCGAGCAGAGGGAAGCAGTTTCCCCCTGATGAGGTTTGTCAGCAGCACATCCACTGAGGTGGACTCTGTAACATCAGTCAGGATCTCAGTGTTGTGGAAGTCCAGAGGAAGTCGACACTCATCCAGACCGTCAAAGATGAACAGAACCTGGACCTCTTCAAACCTGCAGAGTCCTGCTTCTTTGGTTTCAGTAAAGAAGTGATGAACAAGTTCCACCAAGCTGAACTTTTTCTCTTTCAGCACATTCAGTTCTCTGAATGTGAATGGAAATGTGAAGTGTATGTCCTGGTTGGCTTTGTCTTCAGCCCAGTCCAGAGTCAACTTCTGTGTTAAGACAGTTTTCCCAATGCCAGCCACTCCCTTTGTCATCACTGTTCTGATTGGTCCATCTCTTCCAGGTGAGGCTTTAAAGATGTCTTCTTGTCTGATGCTTGTTTCTGGTCTGGCTGGTTTCCTGGATGCTGTTTCAATCTGTCTGACCTCATGTTCATCATTGACCTCTCCAGTCCCTCCCTCTGTGATGTAGAGCTCTGTGTAGATCTGATTCAGAAGGGTTGGGTTTCCTGCTTTAGAGATCCCCTCAAACACACACTGGAACTTCTTCTTCAGAGTAGATTTAAGTTCATGTTGACAAACTGCAGCATCATGTCCTGAATGAACAAACAAGAAACAACATCAATGACTGATTCATAAAGAAAACATGACATGTTCATCCCCCTAAAGAACACACATGAACATATTTCCCTCCATGTCCTGAGACGTTAGTAAATGTCCCATTTGTCCTTCATGTTGAATCTTTAGAGAAATCCTCTTACTGCTGTGCAGACAGTCAGCCAGCTCCTTCTGCTTCATTCTCCTCAGGAAGTTCACTGTGATCTTCACAAAAGCCTCTCCGCTGCTCCTCCTCTGCTCTTCATCCTCAGCGTCCAACACTTCCTCATCCTCCCTCTGACTCTCTGAGCATTGTGGGTAATCCGGACTCACAACCTTCTGGATCTTCTTCAGCTCCTTCTTCACAAAAGTGACAATGTTCTCCTCCAGCAGCTGGAACAGAAAACTATATGAATGACACAATCAAAGTAAAACCATGGAGCCAAACATCAGATCCATGTTGGACACACTGACAATCCACTGCTCTAAAAAGTGCAGCATGGAGATTATTGTCAACACAACAGATGTCAAAGTAGTTGTTGTCCATGTACAGACCATAAATATGGAGTCCAGCTGTGTTTGATGCTGCTGGGCAGACTGAGCACTGGGAACCTCTGAGCTCTCCTGGTCCACTCTGTGGAGGAATCATGAAGAATTAGCTCACATTATGTTTGCAGCATCTGTGAGCGTTTTATGCTTTGTACACAAACAACAGCTGCTTTTATGTTCTGTGGTGACTGTCCTGATTAAAGCAAACACTACTGTGCTGTGACATTCTCAGTGAGAGGAAACAAGCAATCAGTTCTGTACCTCATGAACTAGAGTCATCACAACAAGTCCACCTTTTAAATGATGAGTTTTAAGGACTCACACTGGGTTTGACAGAAGTCTCACCTCTGCTACAGGACACTAACACAAACACTGGAACTGGATAGGTGCTGAGTTACAGGGAGTTTTAGTTCTGATCTGAATGACACATATAAGAACATAAGAAGTGCTTTTCTTGAAAAGAGAAACATCAACTTTGCCACTAAAGCCTGTGTTTCAGCCTGATCATGTTCATATACTGTGTCATTCATGAAGCCTGGAGACAAAACACAATCACTTCATCTTTCATAGAAGACCAGTTATACAGGACAGCTGTCTGATACATTTTAAACTCAGCTGCAGCTCACTTCTTTGCAGCAGAGGGAGGCTGTCCTTTGAAATCAATGAGGTGACGCTTTGACCTGTCACTCTTCATGGACACACAGCTGGGCTCAGGTCCAGGGAGGTCTGGTCTCTTATGGATCCTTGTGGACACAGAGATTAGGACCATCAGGGACATGGGGACAGGGATAAAATATCTATTATTCATACAGTGTTCTCATGGTAAAGAAGAAAACATGTAGTCAGTTGCACCTCACTTCTTTGCAGCAGAGGGAGGCTGTCCTTTGAAATCAATGGGCTCATCCTTTGACCTGTCACTCTTCATGGACACACAGCTGGGCTCAGGTCCATGTTCAGGTCCAGGTCCAGCAGAGTCTGGTGTGTGCTGCTGCTCTGGCCTTCAACACAACACACACAGAGCTTTGAGTGTGAATAATGATGGTGCAGTGATGTGAGTGCTGAGCTCTGACATGGAGAAGAGTCATGGACAGTTAGAGATCCTTATCTCACCTCTGAGCTTTGGTCTGGATCTCATGGTCCCCACACAGACTGCTTTTAGGGGGAGGGGCTCCCTCCTCTCTGTCCTCACACTGATTCATGATGCTGAATTCACATCCACATCAGCTCACACACACTTTCTACCTTCATGTGGAGAGAAAACACAAATCATTCATCTGCACATCAACTGAAATCATCCTCAGGTTCATGTTACTTTATTTGTACTCATATGCAGATTTGTTTTGCAGTCAGACACATATACACAAAACACAAGCATGTGTTTAAACATGATGATAAAAGTAAAAGTGTTCAATGCTCAAACAATCAGGATCAAAGAGAGAGAAGGGTCAATAAAGAATGACTCTGGTAAAAGGTAAAATAATAAAAACCTTTATTTGAAAAGAAGTTGAAAAATAGAAAGAAATTAAAAACCTAATAAAAATAAATTTAAAACCCACATAATAAATAAATATGAAATAAACCCATAAATAAGTAAGTATGTGCAATGTATCACTGCAGCTTGTTCAACTCTGTGACAGCAGCAGGAACAAAGTTGTTTTTATATCACTGGGTTTTACATCTTGGGACGATAAACCTCCGCCTGGAGGGAAGAAGCTGAAAGTGGCAGTGCAAAGGGTGGAGTCATCATTTAAAATGGAGGTAGCTGTCCTCTGTACCTGTCTGCTGTACTGGGACGCTGGGCTTGGCTGGGACTCACCAAGCAGACGACTGGACCACAAACTATTTGGTCTGAGGACTTCCTCTGTTTTCAAGTTGTCTGACTGAACCATGACACTAAAGAAAATGATAAAATGGATTCTATAAAAGAGAGAGAACATGCTCATTATGGTTCAGTCAATGTGAAAATGTACAAGTTTCCTTAAACAGTGTAAAATTTTCTGAGCCTTTTTACAAACCACTTCACAATTTTCTGCAAAAGTCAATTTGCTGTCAATGATCGTCCCAAGATATTTGTAAGACTGCACATATTCAATGGTCTGACCTTTAATTAAAGTGACTTGGTGCCTGTGGGGTTTCCTCCTAAAATCAATGAGCATATCTTTGGTTGTTGTAGCATTTAGCTGCAGGTAGGATTCCTCACACCACTGAACTAAATCATCAATGACTGGTCCATGGCTGCTCTCACCGTCCTGGAGGAGACTAACAATAACTGAGTCATCAGCACTTTATGATGCTTCTGCTGTCATGTCTGCTCTGACACACGTTTGTGTATAAAATGAACAATAGTGGTGACAACACACACCCTTGAGGAGAAACAGTGGAAGAACACCTTTGGTCAGACAATGTACTGTTGACCCTCACTCTCTGTGTCCTGTTGGTTAAAACATCCAGAATCCAACCCACCAGATTATTATTTAAATCAAACTGTTGTAGGAGCCTTTCAATTTAAATGTGAGGTTGGATTGTATTAAAAGCAGAAGAGAAGTTCACAAATGAAAGCCTGGTGTGTGTTCCATTAAAATCCAGATGTTTAAAAAGCATGTTGAGCAGAGTCACTGTAGCGTCCTCCACTCCTCTGTGAGGCCTGTATGCAAACTGCAGAGGATCCAGTGCATGTTCAGTTTGCTTCAGGACCTCAGATCTGACCAGTTTCTCTAAAGTTTTCATTCAAATTGAAGTCAGGACGACTGCTCTAACGTCATTCAGTGTTTTGGAACAGCTGGATTTTGGAGCCGGGACAATCGCAGCATCTTTCCAGAGCTTAAGGGCATGTTGTGTCTGTAAGGACTTATTAAAAATATACTGAAACACAGGACTCAGTTCATGTGCACAGGACTTCACTGAGAGATTTATGGGCCCCCTGTATGGACCCATAGCACAGGTCCAGTGTCTTTTCCCACCTGGTTGGACAGGAGACATACTGATAAGTTTTTTAATGTCTCATAAATGTCTCCATCATTTGTCCTGTAGAATATAGAATAGAATATCAGCTGCTCCTCCACTGACTGGCACTTCTTTCCTCTTTCATATCTTTCACACACGATTCAGAGACGACCATTTCCATTCACTGACACACAGATGGACTGAGATCCACTGATTTTATCTGACAATCTGTTTGTCTGCAGTGTTTCTGTAGAAAATGACTTGATGAAACAAGCTGCAGGTGATTATTCCACACAAAACAACTGAGACTCAGTTCATTTCTCCTCAATATTATCCCAGGGGCCCTTTTAGTTGGCGCCCCTGGCACTTTCTAATAGTACAGTCTGAACTATATGAAGCAACAACAACAAACCAAAACCAAACAGCAGAGACACAGATAGACATCAATAAAAACAGCAAATATGTCCTGACAGACAGTTTTTCTGTTTGTACTGTGACCAGCCACAGAGATATAATCACCTATCAGAGCCGCTGAGATGCTTTATTGTGAGAGTATTTATTTATTTGGGTCTTTATCATCTAATTCGTCAGGTAGAGTTTGTCCTAATAGGACCAGGAGGCCTCTGACTCTGTGGATGGAGTGTTAACTGTCTCTCTGAAAATCACATAGAGGCTGAAAAACCCTGTCAGTCCCTCTGAGCTCAGTCCCGTAGAGTTCATCTAATGACAGAGAAAGTCAGAGCTGTTCTCCAGCCGCTGTCCGGCCGAGCTCAGACCGCATTTAGCGGCTCAGACTGCGGGAGAGCAGCGGCTCAGGTCCGCCTCCTCCACAGGCTGATTCAGGCAGGAAAAGCTGCCTTCAGTCAGCAGTAAGTGGAGCCACAGACTAACAAAGTCTCCGTGTTCAGCTACTGACCATCAGCTCACTCTGCTTCTACTCTGACTCCACCGCTTCTACTGCACATATCCACACAACATGGCGGATAATAACGGCCCTCCTCCTACCTCAGAGTCTACACAACTAAACACCACAACGCAATAAAAAACAAACAAACAAACACTAAAAACTCAAACATCAGATAATTCAGGTAACTACAGGAAGTGTTGACAAGTAAAACATTGAAAGTGACATTTACCTTCAGACAGAGAAAATCATCTGCGCCACAAACGTCAGTGAAAGTGAAAGTAAACTTTCAGCAACCGTGGAGTACAGTGATGGGAATTCCGACTCTTTTAGGGTAGCTGGTTCTTTTGGCTCGGCTCACTAAAAAAAGCCGTGTAGCAAACCCCGGCCTGACAATGGTAAAGCGTACTGATGTTTCAGAGGTTTTTATTTATGTTCATACTTTAGTCCTTTTTTATAGAACAAAAATAAATTTTCCTTCTTTTTCACTCCTTTCCACTGTGAACACCGTAAGAGCTAAAGGACAGACAAATAGCAAAAAATAAGCTCTTACAAATACACAAACAAGCACAAAAATAATCCATACGCTGCATTAATTATATAAATCAACATTAATTTCAGAACCTCTAATATAAACTACTTAGCAGAGACGCGCCGAAAATGCTAAAGCTAGCAAGAGAGATGAAGCTAACTTTCAGCGTAACCTTTAAAACAAAATTACACTTAAATGTTCTCTCACTGTTCCGTCTACAAATACATACAAATAAATACGTTACAAAAGAAAAATACCTTGTTCCCATTCCAGCCAGGAGCTAAAATTACCGAAGGGGAATACACAGTTAAGTGTCCGTAGGTACGGAGCCCCTCTAGTGACATGGTCAAAAAAAAAATTTAATTGTGGCCACAAAGTAGCTATAACGTGCACACGATATTTACCTCATGTATATAATGCAATTAAGAAGATGTCTTTGTTTTTTCAATTTTTTCAATTTTTTTATATTTTCTGTTTGATTATTGGATTATATATATATATATATATCTTCTCTGTTCAATTTCTTCTTCATTTTTCACTTGAGTGTGTAAGTAACAAAAGAATTTCCCTACGGGGATTAATAAAGTTTTTTTCTGATTCTGATTCTGATTCTGATATACTAATTCGTGGCCACGAATTAGGTGTAACGTGCACACGAAATACTAATTTGTGGCCACTAAATAAGTATAATATGCATGCGAAATACTAAGCAATACTATTAGTATCATTCCTGGACAACTGGGTAAGCAAATCGAGCGCACCGTTTCTACAACCTGCAACAGTCTGCGCACGGGGCAGGTTGTAGTGACAGTGCGCTTGATTTGCTTACCCAGTTGTCCAGGAATTATATTAATAGTATTAGTTAGAATTTCGCATGTATATTATACCTATTTTGTGGCCACAAATTTTGTAGCCCATTCCCAGCCTAAAATAAAATTCTATCAGACCGTCCCTGTCCATCGTGTCACTTTAGCCCCTCTAATGCCTCTACCTTTGACCCTAGAGAGGGTGCGCTCGATTTGCTTACCCAGTTTTCCAGGAATGATGTTAATCGTATCACTTAGTATTTCGTGCGCACGTT
This sequence comes from Toxotes jaculatrix, assembly GCF_017976425.1. Taxonomy (NCBI): domain Eukaryota; kingdom Metazoa; phylum Chordata; class Actinopteri; family Toxotidae; genus Toxotes; species Toxotes jaculatrix. Next base: position 1,893,949 of record NC_054405.1, on the reverse strand, counting down.
ATACCTAATTCGTGGCCACGAATTAATATTTCGCGCGCACGTTATAGCTACTTTGTGGCCACAATTTATTTTTTTTTGACCATGTCACCAGAGGGTCTCCATACATAGGTCGGTAAAAAAAAACAAACAAACAAAAAACCCCCCGATTAAAACAGGAAGTACCTTCAAAATAAAAGTATTGAAACAAAATAGAATTTAAAAGAATAAAAGCATGGAATTAAAAACAGGCCTTCTTAAGAGTCATTTACAAGGAGCTCTTTCTGCTCCAAGTGGCTCCTCAGATTTTTTTTTTTTTTTGCTGCCTAAATGAATTTAATACTAAAATAATGTAAAATTGTGTGTAAAATGAATTGCTAATGTACAAAACAAACATTATATCAAACGTTTATTATTTATATGGCTTATTATACTCAACAGGGAACAGAGCGCTAGAAAAAAATACATTTTAAGTACAAAAACAAATCCCCATCTCAATTTGACAGAAAGATCCAATCTCTGATTGGATGTATAATATTTGTAAATTTTTAACTATTTACAGTGAAACAACAAAGAGAAGCCAAGAGAATCACACAAGAAAATAGATATGAAAATGTGTAAAATAAAAAAAAAAAAAAATCAGCATCCAGGTAACAGTTTTAGCCTGTCTTTAGTGTAGATTGGCATTAAGAAAAACCAAATGCCTCAGATTTGAGGGGTTGATCCTGTGTATGCTGTGTCTGTAACTCCCCCCTCCCCCTCCTGCTCTGTGTGGACACACAGATGCCACTGCACAAATTGTAGTTGACCAGTCATGTGCAGTTTGAACAGAAAAAAAGCTGCTCCGGCTCTCATGTCTCTTGTCTGCTGATGTCAAAGCAGATGAGGACTGCATCAGTGTAAGTGTAGTACAGAGGACACACATTGTCATAGTTCCTTCAATTAAAGAAACATCTACAGGTCAGTTGATTTACTTTCTAGAAACATTGTTCCTCAGTGTAATTGAGGTGTCATTCAGAGAAGTGACTCTGAAATTGATTCTGAGAGGATTTTCCTCATTCATTAGCACTTCAGCAGACTCAAACATTACTGTGATGTATGTGACAACGTGGTAAAATCAGTCAGGGATAACTGAACTGGATGTTGTGTCACACTCTAACCTCCACTCCTGTGTTTACTACAGTGGTGCTGGATTAACAAAGTCATTAGGATTCATCCTGCTGGGAAGGAAAATGTTTTACCAAATTCTGTGACAAGACATTGAGTAGATGTGAAGATATTTGACTGGACAAACAAACATTTGACCTACTAATGGCAGAGAAAATAGCAGAGTCATCAGGATTGATCCTCTAGAGATTATGAAAGAACAAACTTTGATGGAAATTCATCAGTTTATCTATTTCATTCTGACTGACAGAGCAAGAAACACTGCCAACCCTCCAGTCTCACTGCCAGTGTCAATACCAACCACAGAAGAAGAGATATCACGCCTACACCACTATGAGCACAGCTGCACCCACACACACCTGAGGAACAGTGAGCCACAGTGAGGACCAAAGGGAAGTGGCTGCCACATGTATTCACTGTATAGGAGCAGGGGCTGATTCATAGCACTGTCTCCTCTTAGCTGCAGAAATCAGACTGGTCCTACATCCAGTCCTCCATGGAAAACCACCTCTCTCTGCTCCACAATCTTTGTTACTCCAAAACATGGCTAGGATTACAGCAGTGTGTGTTCCACCAGAGGATCCAAACACTACATTACCTTACCACCAACCTTAGAAGATTCACTGGATTGTTTCATACACTGTATTTGTAATTTAGCCAATAAAATGACAAAATTAGAGTTACACTTAGTCACATTTTTATGCAGAAATATTTCATAAAAAATAGAATAAAAAAACAAAGACAGGACGAAATCAAGATAACTGCACTGAGTCATTGCTGAGACAGTAACACACTTTTTAATTAACTGATGGTTGAAGGCTGGAGATGAAATTTCTTTTGTTGATGCTGGAGAGTCAGTCTGAATCCAAACCTTCTGACACAACAGATCAGACTACAGATAGATCACGACAGGACGCTGTACAGGACAAACCAAACCACCTGGAAAACTTTAGTATGAGTATTTAGCAAAAGGATAGGCCTGTTGTGGGTGACAGGGACCAGGAGAGTGGGATGTAATGCAACAATCTAATAATTATAATACACCTCAGCCACCTGGAGGGGGGGGTAGCTGCAGCCTCACCACCTCTACTTTTGGCCTCTGCTCAGGCTGAGGAGCAGCTGTGTCTGACCTGCATCAACAAACAGTGAAAACTTTCCTCAGGGCTCCTGAAGGTTTTTCACATTCTGCAGTGAACACACAGGCTGTTAATGTATCTCATTTTCTTCTTTTACTTGAAAAGTCATTTTGGGAGGTGTAGGGGTGTAATGGGGGCACACAGTGCTCCAATGCCCCCACTTGGTGACAGGCTCTCTCAAAGTGACTTTATAACCTCTTCGACCACAATGTTTGGATTCACAGATGAAATTCAGATGCTCCTCTGTGGTCCAGCTCAGAGTCTACAATGCAACACACCCCACTGATCTCTTTACATTATTCATCCAATTCACCTCAACACAAATGAAATAGAGTGAGAATCCTCCAGAGTCACATCAGTTCCCCTGAGGCTCCTTCTCCTCATGCAGTTCTTCAACCCTCCACATTTTTCCATCAACACATGTAAACATGTTTATTGACTGATCGTCTGATCTGATTAGTTTTGTTTATTTATTGTTGCTTCACAGTCTTTAGTGTTGACTGAACAGGAGTCTTCTGCCCTCCAGTGGTCACTGTCAGTAACTACAACTCTGCACACAGCACTGACAATGATACTGATGTTCACACTGACATTATTCCACATTTACTGACTTATTTTAGCTCTAATGTTCATTAGTCTGATAATGACTCTCTGTATGGGAACACACATATTATTACACTGCTATAAATACTGATGTCTGACTGATGGACAAATAATCAGAGAGTTTACTGCCCTCCAGTGGTCACACTGACAAGTGTCCAACAGGACTCAGTGATTATTAGGATCAATATGTACCAATCAGTATTGATGACATCAGCAGGAAGATGAGGACTGGTCATAGTTTGAATAATGTTCCATGTATTATTCCATCCATGTTTTCTGTACAAGCAGATACACTGTAAAAAATGTGACAACTAAAAGGATCACTGTAAAATGATACATAGGAGATGCACTGTAAAAAATTCTAACATTGATTATCAGGAGATACGCTGTAAAAGAATTTAATGGAGGCTGTGCACTGTGTAAAATGGCAACAAAGGTGACACAGGATATATCCTATAAAAAATGATGGTCATAGATGAAAACATGGTGAACACCAGGTATACGCTGTAAAAATTAACAATGACGTTGAAAAACTCTTTAAACATTTTTTCAAATAAACTTCACAGCTTCTTGTTTTAGTCAAATTTCAGCTGCTGGTTTTCACTCTCGTCTTAACTGTTGACTTTTAAAATTCATAGAATCGAGGCTCAAACTCTTCAGAGTAGTCAGGAGCTTTCTAACTGTGTGAACCTCTGAAAGACAGTTTGACAAGTTTCTATCTTTGTTTTTTCTCTGATCTTTCAGATAAACTGTGGCAGCATTTTAGTTTGAACTGAATCAGCTCAGTTGTCCCAAGATTCAGAGAAAGACAAAACACTGATGTTCACAATGATGCTTTTAATGTGAAAGGACAAGATCATGATTAGAATCTTAAAAAAAGTCAGCAACATTTTTCTCCTGTAATAACCGTAGCTTCCATCTTTAAAGGACTGGAAGAGGAAGAAGTTTACAAGGAATCATTTAGAAGAGTTTAACAAATAAACTGCTTTAATACATGAATCTGAAAAGGTGTGTGTGAGTGAAAGAGACAGACATGTACAGACTGAACTATCTGTTCAACAGTGAGAGAGTTTCTCTAACAGGAGGAGACTCTCTCTGCTACACTCTACACAGAGACACTGAGGAACCAGACCACCTGAACCTGAACCCAGGATACAGAGGTTCAGTTAATGTGGTGTTGAAGGTGTAGAGGTGGATCAGTGAGTCAGAGGAGACTCTGTAGAAGGACAGAGAGCCAGCAGGACAGTCCACATACACTGCTACTCTGTGAGAGACAGAGGAAGATGATGAAGAGGAGGAGGAGACAGGTGTTATTGTGTTATTGTGCCAAACAGAGTAACCATTATCACAGTCCAGACTCCAGGACTGATCATTCCTTCCAAACAAACAGTTTTCTCTGCCTCCTTTCCTTCTGATTCCTCTGTAACTCACTGATATATGAACCCTTCCTCTCCATTCGACCTCCCAGTAACAGCGACCGGTCAGACCATTACTACACAGCAGCTGAGGACACTGGTCAAATCTGTCTGGATGATCAGGATATGACTGATCCTCCTTCACACGTGTCACCTTCCTGTTGTTGTCAGACAGTTTGATCTTTCTGTTTACTGTGTTTGTGTCGATGGTGAGTTCACAGAAATCTGATGGAGAGAAGACACAACACAGCTGCAGTTATTGATCTATCACCTGATCATTGATTGATACTTTGAAGATGGTTGAATGTGAGCTGCTTTGTTTTCAGGAATCAAATGAAAACCTCACTTACACTTCCTCAGACCTGGTCTCAACCATCGGACTCCACCAGGCTCCACCCTGAAAGGAAGAGGGGGGTCAGACCAGCACGTTCTCTTTCAGCATGCAAACATGGACATTACATGGCTCTCATACACAGATGCTTTGATTATTCTGTTCATTCAGCAAAGACTCAAAGGACCTGGAGTCCTTATCTTGGAATTATACGGAGCAGGGAGGTGACATGGAGGAAAGATTTCATCATTTGTCTTTTTCTCCATTTGATATCACCTTTGGTGTCAGACACAACAAAAGATCTCAGAACGACAAGATCAGGATCTCAGAGAGGTTCAGCTGATTATTGATCATGGATATTTTAGAAGACAGAGACATGATCAGAGACCTGATTTCCTTTCCTCCTTGGTCTGAGACACTGGCAGATGAATGTCTCTGAGCAGTGTAGATGGTCTTATTATTGTTGGGATGTTATTATTAGTGTGTCAGCACTGAACAGGTATCTAAAGTCTTTGGGGTTGTTGTGGTGAAAGCACTCTGAGTGCTCAAAGTGGCTCTGTTGGTTCAGGAGCAGTTCAACCAGCTGCAGCTCAAATGTTTCCACGCTGGCTTTGTGCTGATGCAGCCTGAAATCCAGTCTGAGAAAGTCCTGCTCAGGTCACAGAAAACAGCTGACCACACCTGATTTAATGATTGTCACATATTTTCTCTTAAATATGACACAGTGAGTCATGATGAGATACTGAAGTCAGGATTAGAGAAAACCCCTCTTTGTGTTGTTGTTGAATTCAAAGCACTTGTGTAGAGATCTGTCATCAGCTGTGACACACTAAATGTTTCCAGCTCTTCCTCCTCTATCCACACACTGTCTGTGGCTGCAGCAGGCCTCTCCATACCTGAGGATCTCCAGGCTCCAGTGTGGATACTTCAGTCCAGCAGACAGCAGCTTCACTCCTGAGTCTCCTGGATGATTGTAGCTCAGGTCCAGCTCTCTCAGATGGGAGGGGTTGGAGCTCAGAGCTGAGGCCAGAGAAGCACAGCCTTCCTCTGTGATCAGACATCCTGACAGCCTGCAGACACACACAACATCACACAGGAACCCTCTGTCAACACCTGCTGGTCTGTTTTGTTGTTCTTTATTGTTCATATTTTATTTTTGTTTTTGGTTGTGGTCACTTTTGGTCCAGGTTGAATGTATTTAAGGCAAATTCCTTAAACATCATCTGTAGGATGTTCTGCTGAACATTAGAAAAATTTACTTTGAACAATCCTACACAAGTTGGCTGTTTATCCACTGATGTAAATCAGATATTAGCAAATCATCAGCTAAACAGGTTGATGGATCCTGACCTGAGCGTCTCCAGGGTACAGTGTGAACTCTTCAGTCCAGCAGACAGAAGCTTCACTCCTGAATCCTGCAGGTCATTGTTACTCAGGTCCAGGTGTCTCAGACTATAGGACTGGGAGCTGAGAACTGAGGACAGAGCTTCACAGCTTCTCTCTGACAGGTTACAGCTGCTCAGTCTGAAGAGGAAACAATGAAGAAAAAGTCAAATAACATTTGTGTTGAAAGAACAATCAAAGGAATAAAACTCAATGTGATGAAACCCAGAGTCTGAAGAACAATAACTGTCCAAATACTTCAGGTCTTGACTGTAACTCTGTTAATGTTGGTACCTGATTTGATTTAGTTTGAATCCTCTGATAAAATTGTTTATTAGTTGTAAGTACAGAGCAGCTGTGTCTCAGCAGGTAGAGAGGTTTGTCCATTAATCACAGCTCTCCTCCTGTCAACATCAAGTGTCCTCAGGCTAAAAACCTGAACCTCAAACCAGCCCTGATGGCCAGACCAGCACCTTGTATGGTAGCTGGCTGCCATCGGTGTGTGTGAATGGGTGAATGAAAGGCATCGTGAAAAAAGCTGTGGGTAGAAGTTTTATATAAAAGCAGCCATTTACCAGTTTTTAGGTTTGGCAAAATTTCAATTCAATTCATTTCAATTCAATTTTATTTATATAGCGCCTTCCACAATCAAAATTGTCTCAAAGGGCTTTACAGAGACCCAGAGCCTGACCCCAGAGCAAGCACTTACCCTCCTGCTGATGGCCGGGCTGGGTGAAAGGAGGAAAAGGAGGAAGATAGGACAGCTGGGAATGGAGAAGAGGAGGAGAAGGACATGCAGCATAATACAAAAAGGGTTGGCAATGGACAATGTTAGAGGGTCAGCATTTAGATTACAGTTAGTGAACAGTTAGTGGATAATGTGTGCTCAGCAGATTACAGTTATGATAGGAAACAGAGCACAGAGGCAAAAAGCTGTCATGACTGGTAATTATTTACATTACAGTCTGCAAAGAATGTTAATCCAAAATTTATCTGTAGCAGAGTGGACCATTAAACAAGTTTTAAACAGCAGCAGGTGGGTGGAGCCAGGACCATAGAACATGCAGCTCCGGAGCCAGAGATACCTGCAGAAAGGTACAGAGAAAGAGAGACCAGAGAGAACCAAGCACAGGACTACGAATTTTTGATATGACAATTTGAATCATGATTTTTGAGTCAGAGCATTGTTATACTCAGGCTGTCTCCATCATCTTTGAGCGCATTTGCCATAGTTAAAGTTGATCAATCATATCTCATTTGCAAGCCTTGTTCTTAGATTTTCTCATCCAACCTGGAAAACATTACAGACAGTTCAGTTTGTTATAGTGTACCTCCCTCCTGGGCCGAACTCTGAGTTTCCGTCTGAATTCTCTGAGTTTTTATCAATATTCATGTGGATGTTAACAATGCTAGACCAACTCATTGTCTTAACCTCACCCTCGACCTTGTTCTGTCATATGACATTGAGATTGAACATGTAACAATCTCCCCACAGAATCCTCTTCTATCAGATCTCTGCTTAGTTGCATTTGAATCTGTATTATTGGACTACACACGATTAGACAAAATATCTTTACTAGACGTCTGTCTGATGATGCTGTAGCTCAATTTAAGGAAGTGATTCCATCAGTACTCAGTGTCATGGCTCAATATAACAGAGGACTCCTGTGCTGACTTCAGTCCCTCTCAAACTGACCATCATGTCAACAAAGTTGCTGAGTCATTGAGAATGACACTTGACTCCATTGTTCCTCTAAGAAAGACGACAGAGAAACAAAAGGTTTGCTCTGTGGTTTAGCTCACAAGCTCACAAATTAAAGCGAACTACATGAAAACATGAAAGGAGCTGGCGTTCCACCAAATTGGAAGAATCCTGTTTGGCCTGGCAAGATAATCTTAAGGCATACAGGAAGTCCCTCTGTAATGATACAGCAGCCTACTACTCTTCATTAATAGAATATAATAAAAACAACCCCCGGTTTCTATTCAGCGCTGTAGCCAGACTGACAGAGAGTCACAGTTCTATTGATCCATGTATTCCTATAGCTCTCAGCAGTAACAACTTCATGGGCTTCTTTAATAATAAAATTCTGACTATCAGAGATAAAATTGATCACCTCCTGTCCTCAATTAGCACTGAGTTTTCTTTAAGCACAGGCACCTCAGAAATAGTAAAACCTGATATGTATTTAGAAAGTTTCTCTTCCATTGATTTTCACCAACTTACTTAACTATGATTTTTATGGAAATTTTATGAAATTTTATGCCAAATTAGCAACTCTCTGGATATAATAAGTTCCTCAGCCTGTGCAGCCGTGGCGCAGCAAGTTAAGAGTGCGGCTTTGGACTGGCCTGAGAACGGAGGGTCGTGGGTTTGATCCCTCAACCATGTGCAAAAAAAAGATACGGTGGTGGTGAATGCAGAGAGTAATTTCCCCAGGAGGGATCAATAAAGTGATTAAAATTAAATAACAGGCTATGTACCACAGTCTTGTAAAGTAGCTGTAACTAAACCACTTCTTGAAAAGCCTATATTTAACCTTCCCTTTCTCTCTAAGATCCTTGCGAAAGCAGTTGCCAATCAGCTGTGTGACTTTCTACTGAACAGTAATTTATTTGAGGATTTTCAGTCAGGATTCAGAGTGAATCATAGCACAGACACAGCATTAGTGAAAGTTACAAATGACCTACTAAATGCATCAGACAAATGACTCGTCTCTGTACTGGTCTTGTTAGATCTTAGTGCTGCATTTGATACAATTGACCATTACATCCTATTACAGGAAATGGAACATTTAATTAGCATCAAAGGAGCCGCAGCTGGTTTAGGTCTTACTGATGAGATCTATTTGCAATAACTTCCTTATATTTGGTAACAGCACTGTTATAAAGGTTCAGCACCCCCCGTGTGCGAGCACGTGATGCGACGTTGACGTCATCGCGCTACGTTCCTGTTCTGCCGCGACGAGAACGCGCATAATCCGAGGACGAGTAACGGTGTGCTTTGTTATTTAATACTCAGTTATAACGCACATAACCCGGATAGTACTTGCAGTTCCAGCCGCTGATGTTTTCAGTTTCAAGTCGCTGATGAAACGTGAGTGTTGCTGTGTCCTGTCGTTAAGTTTGTTCACTTATTGCCAAGTCGCTATGCTAGTTAGCACGGTGTATTTTCAGCCGCACGTCGCGGCGTCGTAAGTTTGCATGAAGTTTGCTGGTGTGTTACATGTTGGTTAATTTCTGTGTGAATAGTAAAGTTATGTGGTGTTATATTGAAAGAGGGAAATGAGAGGAGGGTGTGTGTTTGATGTAGAGCTTTATTTAAGCCCATGTTAAGTTGTTCATATTTTTTTTATGTGCTCTTTAGTTGCATTTAATGAGGCGATAGAATAGAATAGAATAGAATAGAATAGAATAGAATTTTATTGTCTGATACAAGTGTAACAGAAATTTGCCTTTGACAGGGCTCAGTAGCACATTTACAGATAGTAAAAACACATAGTAAAAAACTCACGTACAGACATAAGTGTGTGTGTTGATGAATGAGCTGAATGCTGTCTTATTGCTTATTTTAGACTGCTGTGATGCTGTAAACATCAGAGAGTAATAAATACAGCTGGAGGCCCATTCCGAATCCTGCCCCTTTTTTTGCCTGTGTCCTGACCGACACCCCATCTTGTCTGCTGTTCAACATTCGAGTAATCAGCGTACCAGCTTCCTACCTAACATTTTGGTCCTTTCGAGCCGGATAACAGCCTTCAAGATGGACACAGAAGAACAGCTACATCCCGTGGTGAGGCCTAAGAGACAAATACACCCTCCTCCTAGGTTGCAGGACTATCATGTGGACTATGTAGGATATCAGCCAAGAGGTCCATCACGGTGGAGATCACCATCACCAAGTCCCCTCCACTCCAGGAGCTTCCCTGGGGATGCTGCTCAGCCTGAGACACCTCAGCTAGCCCCGGGTCGCTTCCAGAGCACCCCATTTTCCCCTCCCTCCACACATTTGTCCCAGGCAGTCCCTTACCAAGATGTCAGCCGTTCCACGGAGATCAGAGCTATACAGGAAGAAAATGCTAGGCTGCAACAGTCCCAACAGTGGATCCAGTCAGGTCTAAAGGAGCTGAATGAAGCCCGCAGGGAGATGAAGGAGCTGATACAGGTCGCTCGCTCCCTCAAAACAGAAATAAGTCCTAACAGCTCAGGCTCGTATAGCCTAATTAAAGCCCCTCCTACGACCACAGCCACTATTACCAGCCAACTTAAAGCAGAACTAGATGAGGGCTGGCCCGATCCCCCACCTTGGCCTGAACCTGAGGAGGACCTGCAAAATAATATGCAGCTCTTAGACATTGAAGGAGCCAGTTATCAGCCTTATTACACCCCTAGAGAGCCAGTCTATGACACAGTGTGGCCCCCTCCCCCTCCACCACACAGGGCCTCAGCTGCACCCTGTGGAAGCCGACAGTACTTACCATCTGCAGCAACTCAGTGCTGCCCACCCGCTTTCAGAGCATCATCTTTTAGCCCAGCCCCTTACTCTAGTGCACCACCCCCAGTAGCCGAGCATGTATACAGAGGCCCCCAGCCCACAATCCCTAAGTTTACCAATCCAGACCCAAGTGAGTTTGCCCGGCTTCGCATTGCATTAGAGAACCTTCTCCCAGCTAACACCACTGAACTGTTTAGATATCAGATCCTTGTTGATCATCTTAAGTTAGAAGAGGCTAAGCTGATAGCTGACGCCTACCTGAACTCCCCCACCCCATACACTGACACCATGGCAGCCCTCCATGATAAATTTGGCCAACCCCACCAACTTGCTCTCAGGAGGATTGCTTGTGTGCTCGACGCCCCTGAGGTACGGCGTGGAGATACAGCAGCTTTCCAGAAGTTTGCCTTGCAGATACAATCCCTCGTGGGCCTGCTGCAGACTTTAGGTCCTGAGGGGGAGGTCGAACTGAACTGTGGCTCCCATGTAGCACGTCTGCTGACCAAACTTCCTGCTGAACAGCGTGCTGACTTTCGGCGACACCAGTTTAAACGGCCCGGAGCCTGCCACACTCTCCTGGACTTGTCTGAGTGGCTCCGTTATGAGGCATGGTGTCAAGGGTTTGACGGCCAAGCCACCCCAAGGCCTAGTAGGGACAGACCAAATCCAAAGAATAACGATCGTGCCGCCAGGCAAAGCGTCACAGTTCTTCACGGCGCTGGTGAGTCAGTCTCACCCTCCAAAGCTCATCCCAGCCAGGGAAAGACCAAGAGCATGGTGTATTGTGCTTACTGTGAGAGTAAAGAACATTATCTTAGCCAATGCAGTGATGTAAGCAAACTCTCCACAGAACAATTGAAGGAGTGGATCCAAGTTAACAAACGCTGCTGGCGGTGTGCACGAGCTCACCTTGCTGCCCAGTGTACTCTAAAGAAACCATGCAGTCGCTGTAATGGGAAACACCTCCTGGCCCTCCATGAGATCAACGCCAGAACAGAGAGAGCTAGCCAAGACGTAGTCAAACAAGAGAGCTGCCTAACCAATTCTGCCTCTAACTCCCTCTACCTTGACAGGCCATGCGCTGGTAACAGAGTTCTGTTAAAGGTTGTTCCCATCCTTATCCACTACGGAGGCAGATCCCTAAGAGCCTTCGCCATCCTGGATGACGGATCCGAGAGGTCCATGTTGTTACCCACTGCCGCCAGAGCTCTCGGCATAAAGGGCAGCCCCGAGGATCTCCCCTTACGAACTGTCAGGCAAGACATTCAGGTTCTCCAAGGGTATTCTGTGTCTTTCCACATCTCCCCAGCGTCCAATCCTTCGACTACTTATAAGATTGAGGGTGCCTTCACAACTAACCGCCTCAGCCTTGCTCAGCATACTTATCCTGTTGAGAGATTACAGAGGAAGTTCAAGCACCTACGTGGCCTCCCCATACCTGCCCTCCGAAACGCAGAGCCATCCCTCCTTATCGGCTCAGACCAAGCCCACCTCGTTACGCCAGTTGAGCCTGTCAGGCTCGGTCCTCCTGGCAGCCCAGCAGCAGTCCACACAAGACTGGGGTGGACTCTCCAGGGCCCAGTCCAGTCCATGGGGCGGCCCACTAACGCCATGCAGTGCCTATTCACTTCGACTCCACCCAAGTTAGAGGAGCTGTACCAACATGTTGAGAAGCTCTGGCAGATGGACTCTGTGCCCTGCAGACCTGAAAGGGAAGTCATACGCTCCAAACAGGACCAACAAGCTGTAGCTATGCTCAAAACCAAAACTGTCCGCACTGTAGTAAAGGGCACTCACAGATACGCCACCCCATTGCTTCGCCACCCAGATATGCCTCTGTTGGTTGCTCCCAAAGACTCTGTATTACCATTGCTGCGCAGCACAGAGAGACGCCTCCTCAAGAACCCTGAGCAAGCTGAGATCTATAAGAAAGAGATAGAGAAACTTATCGAAAGCGGTGCAGTAAGCGAGGTTAGTTCAGATACCCCAACACAGGAAGAGTGGTACATCCCTCACCACCTCGTTAACCACAACGGTAAATCCCGCCTGGTGTTCAACTGCTCCCATGGATATCTTGGCCAGTCCCTGAACCAGTTTCTCCTGCCCGGCCCCACCCTGGGAGCATCTCTGCTAGGTGTTCTGTTAAGGTTTCGGGAGCAGTCCATCGCTGTCTCAGGCGATATAAAGGGGATGTTCCACCAGGTCCGCCTCCTCCCCGAGGACCGTCCCCTCCTCAGGTTCTTGTGGCGTGACCTGCGTACTGACCAACCTCCGAGGATCTTCGAGTGGCAGGTCCTCCCCTTTGGCACAACCTGCAGTCCTTGCTGTGCTACTTACGCCCTTCAAAGCCATGTCCTAGAGCATAGCTCTCCTGGCGATGACCTTAGGTTTTCAGTTGAGAACTGCTTTTACGTTGATAACTGCCTTCAGAGTCTTCCCACCCCAGAGGAAGCCAAGTCCCTTGTCGACCGCCTCATCGCCCTCTTAGACTCAGCAGGTTTCGAGTTGCGTCAATGGGCCTGTAATGATGCAAATGTCCTAAGCCACTTACCTCAAGCAGCCAGGTCCAAGAGCCTAGATATGTGGTTAGCTCAGGATAAGTCAAACCCACAAGAGTCCACTCTAGGTCTCAGTTGGAACTGGGAGACAGACACCCTAGGCTACAAACACAGGCCCATCACCTATGAAGCTCCAACCCTGAGGAATGTGTATAAGGTCTTGGCATCCCAGTATGACCCCTTAGGCTACTTGCTGCCTTACAGCACCAGGGCTAAGCTCATCGTTCGCCAGTTATGGGATAAGCAGCGGGGCTGGGATGACACCAACTTCCCTCCGGAGCTCATGCAGGCCTGGACCAGCTGGGAAGCTGAGCTCCAGTCTCTCCCTCTCCTGTCCCTTCCCCGTCCTTATGTTCCTGCAGGCCCTACTCTAGAGGGCGCCACCCGCCAACTCCACATCTTCGCAGATGCCTCGGAACAGGCTTATGGGGCTGTGGCATATCTGAGAACCGAAGAGGCCAATGGGGAGGTACATGTGTCGTTTGTCTTTGCACGTTCACGAGTGGCTCCCAAGCGTGTCCAGTCCATTCCCCGCCTTGAGCTCTGTGCAGCCCTAGTGGCAGCCCGGATAGCCCACATCCTAGAGGGTGAACTCACACTGGCCGTGGCTCAAACCGTGCTGTGGTCCGACTCAACAACTGTGCTAACCTGGCTCCAATCACAGTCATGTCGCTACAAGGTTTTTGTAGGTGTGAGGGTAGCCGAGATCCAAGAGCTCACAAAGACTTGTACCTGGCGCTATGTAGACTCGGCTAACAACCCAGCAGACGACCTGACACGAGGGAAAACCTTGAGAGCCCTCATCGAACCAAACCGATGGTCTCAAGGCCCCCCTTTCCTCCTACAAAACCCAGACACTTGGCCAGAGAAACTCGGTGCGGAGCCACCAGAGGACTCTGTGGAGCTTCGGAAGACCGCCCTTTGTGCACTGACTGTCACTTCTCCAATGAGTCAATGTGACAAAGAGTACAGCACCTGGCAAGAGCTTGTAGGGGCTAAAGCTAATGAGCTCCGTGGACAAGACCATCCAGACTCCCCTCTCAGTGCCGAGGAATATCGACAAGCAGAACTAGCTGTGTTGCAACGGGCTCAGCAGGACTCATTCCCAGAGGAGTACAAACTGTTGGCAGCTGGTAAGCCTGTTACATCCAGTAGCCGTCTACTTACCTTATCTCCTGAGCAGGATCAGTCCACCGGCCTGATTAGAGTAGGTGGTCGGCTGCGTAGATCAGAGGGCCTTAGTGATTCCACCTTACACCCTATCGTCCTAGACCCTTCCCATCCTGTTACTCGCCTGTTGATCCAGAAATATGACCAAGACCTCCTGCATCCTGGTCCTGAGCGGGTTTATGCAGAGCTACGCAGAGCATTCTGGATCATTCGAGGCAGGGAAGCAATCCGCAAACACCAACATGCCTGCATGGAGTGCAGGCGCTGGAGAGCAAAGCCAGCTATCCCCAAGATGGCCGACCTGCCTGCTGCCCGACTTCGGTTATTTAAACCTGCTTTTTACTCCACTGGTGTTGATTGCTTTGGTCCGATGTTGGTGAAGGTCGCCAGACGCCAGGAGAAACGCTGGGGAATCATCTTCAAGTGCTTAACAACAAGAGCAGTACATCTGGACCTCCTGAGGAGTATGGACGCTGACGCTTACCTGATGGCACTGCGAAGATTCATCGCCCGACGGGGCACCCCAGCTGAGATGTGGTCTGATCGGGGAACAAACTTCAAGGGGGGGGGAGCGTGAACTTCAAGAGGCCTTTATAAACATGGCTCCCGCCCTGCAACAACAGCTTGCACCCCTGAAGATTAAGTTCAACTATAACCCCCCTGCAGCTCCTCATTTTGGTGGGGTGTGGGAACGTGAAATCCGTTCTGTCAAAACTGCCCTGCAAACCTGTGTAGGAGCCCAACCAGTCCAGGAGGAAGTCCTTCTCACTGTACTCGTGGAGGTGGAGTCCATGCTGAACTCCAAACCCCTGGGCTACGTCTCAGCAGATGTAGCAGACATTGATCCTGTCACGCCCAATAGTCTGTTGATGGGGCGGCCAGATGGGTCACTGCCCCAAGTTGTCTATCCAGAGACTGAGATCCTGAGCCGCAGGCGCTGGCGGCATTCCCAGGTGCTAGCTGACCAGTTTTGGGCCAGATTCATTCGAGAGTATCTCCCTACTCTCCAGACTAGGCAGAAATGGCAGTTAGCTTCCCCTGAGCTTTTAGAGCAGGCAGTTGTCATGTTGGTGGATCCTCAGTTACCCCGGGCCTGCTGGCCCATTGGACGTGTGACCAAGATTCATCGTAGTGATGATGGGTGTACTAGGTCAGCTGATGTAGAGATAAATGGTCATGTGTACACCAGACCTGTGGCTCGCTTGGTGATGCTACCAGCTCTCCCTTCTGGAGAGGAATAGACTCTGTTTCCTAGTGTTCCTGCCATCGGAGCAAATGTGACTTGCACATTTGGGGGCGGCTGTTATAAAGGTTCAGCACCCCCCGTGTGCGAGCACGTGATGCGACGTTGACGTCATCGCGCTACGTTCCTGTTCTGCCGCGACGAGAACGCGCATAATCCGAGGACGAGTAACGGTGTGCTTTGTTATTTAATACTCAGTTATAACGCACATAACCCGGATAGTACTTGCAGTTCCAGCCGCTGATGTTTTCAGTTTCAAGTCGCTGATGAAACGTGAGTGTTGCTGTGTCCTGTCGTTAAGTTTGTTCACTTATTGCCAAGTCGCTATGCTAGTTAGCACGGTGTATTTTCAGCCGCACGTCGCGGCGTCGTAAGTTTGCATGAAGTTTGCTGGTGTGTTACATGTTGGTTAATTTCTGTGTGAATAGTAAAGTTATGTGGTGTTATATTGAAAGAGGGAAATGAGAGGAGGGTGTGTGTTTGATGTAGAGCTTTATTTAAGCCCATGTTAAGTTGTTCATATTTTTTTTATGTGCTCTTTAGTTGCATTTAATGAGGCGATAGAATAAGTGTGTGTGTTGATGAATGAGCTGAATGCTGTCTTATTGCTTATTTTAGACTGCTGTGATGCTGTAAACATCAGAGAGTAATAAATACAGCTGGAGGCCCATTCCGAATCCTGCCCCTTTTTTTGCCTGTGTCCTGACCGACACCCCATCTTGTCTGCTGTTCAACATTCGAGTAATCAGCGTACCAGCTTCCTACCTAACAAGCACTATCAGACAAATGTCTACAGTGGTTGATTTTTTTTCCCAGATGCTGTGCAGTTCATTTTTGTAAATTCAAATGTTGGAAAGCAATGATGGGATAAAACAGGGTTCTGAGGGAAAAGTGTCAAATATTCAGCTTCTATGCCATAAGTCAGTACAAGATCAAGGGTGTGATTAAAACAGTGAGTTGGTTTGTTAACATTTTGTAAAAAGCCAATTGAGTCTAATACTGAATAGAAAGCAGTCTTAAGGCTGTCATTGTGGGTATCGACATGAATATTAAAGTCGCCCACTATAATTACTCTATCCGTACTAAGCACTAAATCAGATAAAAATTCAGTGAATTCAGATAAAAACTCTGAGTAAGCAGCAGGTGGACGATACACCACAGCAAATAGTACTGGTTTTTCTGTCTTCCAATTTGGATGTGAGAGGCTGAGGATAAGGCTTTCAAATGTGCTATAACTCGGCTTAGGTCTAGGATTAATTAATAAACTTGAGTGGTAGATTGCTGCCACTCCTCCTCCTCGGCCAGTGCCTCGAGGAATGTGATAATTAATATGACTAGCAGGGGTTGACTCATTTAGACTGACATACTCTTCCTCCTGCAGCCAGGTCTCAGTCAGACAGAATAAATCAATCTGCTGATCCATTATCAAATCATTCACTAACAGAGATTTAGACAAGAGAGATCTAATGTTTAATAGCCCACATCTGATTGTGGTGTTTTTAGGTTCAGATGCTTTTGTAGTATTAATTTTTTGAGGTTTTTATGAATAACACCTCTTGCATTTTCTGGTTTATACGCTTTTTGTTGACGGGGAGCACACACAGTCTCTATGGGATAAAGGGAATCGTTAGAATGGTTTTCCCCAAAAAGTTTTCCAGTTATCAATGAAGGCCACGTCGTTTGCTGGACTCCACCGAGACAGCCAGCGACGGAATGATGGCATGCAGCTAAACATGTCATCACTGGTCAAATCGGGTTCCGACATTGTTTTGGCAGTTACACACCAATTCCACATTCATTTTAGTGTCCTCTGATTGACGTAATTGGGTGTCATTACCACCGACATGAATAACAATCTTAACAAATCTATGTTTATCCTTAGCCAGCAGTTTTAAATATGATTCAACGTCGCCCGCTTCGATGCCAACTTCACATTTGGCAAAATGGAGCTGCCAATAACCTGAGTTTTTTCCTCAGCAGGTGTGTCGCTGAGGAAAATCTGACAACTGACTGAAATGAAGTGAAACTGAAGGAATAATTCTTAGTCTGAGATAAGAAAAAGTCACAATATGGAACAACAAATCTCATTAATTCAAGATGAATGGATTCAAGTTCTGGATGAAGATAAACCAGGTTCAGTTGTGGATTAAAGATATAAGATCTACAACAGTAACAGACAGTGAACTGACCTCAGAGTCTCCAGTCTACAGTGTGGACTCTCCAGAAAACCACACAGCAGCTTCACTCCTGAATCCTGCAGCTTGTTGATGCTCAGGTCCAGGTGTCTCAGATGGGAGGGGTTGGACTTCAGAGCTGAGGCCAGAGAAGCACAGCTGATCTCTGACAACCTGCAGCAACTCAATCTGAATAAAGAATAAATCATGTGGATAAAAATCATTTCTAATCCAATCAGATATGTCCTAATCAATGAGCTTTCACTAACATGAGTAGAGGGATTTTGTCCTTCTCTTATTGTGGATCATCATAATGTCAGCCTTCTACACACATCATCCAAATGTCAGCACAACATTCATACAACTATTCATGTCAACACAGATTCATAACATGCTGCTGAGCTCAGTCAAGTCTGGAATTAGAAGATAAAGATCAAATCAGACATGTTGGACTAAAAACTGACAAGAGGTAGGCCGTGGTTGAATTAAACTAAGTATGAAACTTATTTAAAGGCAGTGTAGTGGGGCTGTATCCCCTAAAGTATTAATACACATTTTTAATAGTTGTCACCACCTCTTTCAGGCCCAGATCCAGACTGCTGCTTTGCCTGAGTGGTTCTTGAACTTGCTCATGTCCAGTGCAGTGTTTGTAGACTTGTGGTGTTTAAAGTCTTGCAGGGTTTGAAGTGTCTTCTAGTGGGACCAGCACCAGGTGAGCACATGGTGTGAGTATAAGCAGGTTGTGATAGAATCTCCCCACAGTGAGGACTCTACCCTTGTTTTAAACTTTTATTGTTGTATTCAGTTGGTGCTATCTAGGTTATTTCAATATTGTAGAATAAAGTCTATCATTTGTATTAACCTGAGTGCTTTTGTTCTTTCAGGCCTGTTAGTTCTCAACACTTCCTGTCTTAATTATCCAGGTTTAAATAAAGTTAATATCTGTTTGAATGCATGTCTGCTGCTCCTCCTTTTTGAACTTTTTAGTTATTTGTGTCACCACTCAGTATCAGTAAGTTATATTACTTTGAGGTTTATAATTTGAACTCCTCAGACCTCTCTACACTCTGAGTTGGGTCACATAAAGTGAAATGAAGTGAAACTGAAGGAATAATTCTGGATGAAGATAAACCAGGTTCAGTTGTGGATTAAAGATATAAGATCTACAACAGTAACAGATAGTGAACTGACCTCAGAGTCTCCAGTCTACAGTGTGGACTCTCCAGAAAACCACACAGCAGCTTCACTCCTGAATCCTGCAGCTCGTTGTTGTCACTCAGGTCCAGGTGTCTCAGATGGGAGGGGTTGGACTTCAGAGCTGAGGCCAGAGAAGCACAGCTGATCTCTGACAAACTGCAGGAACTCAATCTGAATAAAGAATAAATCATGTGGATAAAAATCATTTCTAATCCAATCAGATATGTCCTAATCAATGAGCTTTCACTAACATGAGTAGAGGGACTTTGTCCTTCTCTTGTTGTGGATCATCATAATGTCAGCCTTCTACACACATCATCCAAATGTCACCACAACATTCATACAACTATTCATGTCAACACAGATTCATAACATGCTGCTGAGCTCAGTCAAGTCTGGAATTAGAAGATAAAGATCAAATCAGACATGTTGGACTAAAAACTGACTTTGATTCACCACTGAAATGGATCAAACTTCAAATGTTCAGTCCTGATCCAGGAAAAATGTCTTGCTTGGTGATCACATGACCCAAATAGAAAAGAAAAGCTAGAAATAATTTACAATTGATAATATAAGACCAAGGATATAATGTAGATAAGTACAATAATTATTTTGAAGTTTCTTAATTAGTAACAAATTATTATGAGAGTGTGATGCATGTTAAAAAAGTAAGAGTGAATTAACTCTTTCTGCTTCCAAAGCAGGAAGGAGAAAAGCAGTTAACTTCTTATAGGCTCAGTCTGACTGAGATGTTCATTTCTAATCATATGAAATCTTTAAGTGTGTGGACAGTTTTTCTAACAGACATCAGAGGGTTTAGTTTTAATCAACAATTCTCATCACAAAGTCTCCTCATGTTATTCTGAGCTGCACTGATGCAATAAGAGTAAAAGCATCAGCAGTGTCAGGAATTCTGTCAGATTAAAGAATCTTTGTTCACTTCAAATGAAACTAGAATATTTATTATGTTGTTATTTAGTGATAAACTCTCCTTCTGTTTGTTTTAAAACCAGAGTGAACGCATGGAAAACATCCAACAGAAAAATGATTCAACTCATCTAGAAAAAAAAATCTGTTGCTCTTTATTTTTTTGCCACTTTGTTATAAACACTTTTGTCCCATTTGGGATCCTGTAGGAATGATGATTCCATCTTTTCCAGTGATCTGATTGGTCAATATTCAGGCTGTTGACAGGTTTTGATCTGATCCTCTGAAGTTTACCTGCTCCAGAGCAGGTTAGCTGTGCAGCATAAGTTACCATGGTGATGTAACCTGTTCACAAGTGAACCACCTTGGTAATTCTGAAAACCCAGAGTTAAACCTGAAGTTACCGGGCTAATCCCAAATCCTGATTCACAGTACAGGTCTCTGATCAGCTCAGGAAATCTAGAACTAAACCCATGTTAAAGTGAAGAGAAAGTATTTTAATCCCAAAGACGCTGATTTAATAAAGTTTGTACTTAGATGATAAATATCAACTCAGATGAGGACGAATAAAGTCCTCTTCATTGTTGAAGTTTTTACATGACCTTCTGCTTTATGAACTTTGTAGCTGAATAGGTTTTTGTAATTAAATGTGAGGGTTGAGTTAGGCTTAGAGGCCTGGCTGGTTTAGGTTTGTAACTCCACCCACTAATGGGTAGGAATAGATATGCCTGTCTTTAAAAGCCCAGGTGAGGGTGCAGCACTTCTTATAATTACTTCTTATAATATTTATAATTGTTTTTATTTTTAGGTAAAGGTCCAGCCTGTGGGGAGTAGTTTGCAGGGTACACACTCTGCATGCTGTGTGCTAATATAAATGGTGGCGGTCACATAGTTGTCTTGAATTTTCTCATGTGTAGTTCAGTGTTTGTACACTTGCAGTGTTTGAAGTGTCTTCTAGTGGAACCAGCACCAGGTGAGCACACGGTGTGAGTATAAGCAGGTTGTGATAGAATCTCCCCACAGTGAGGACTCTACCCTTGTTTTAAACCTTTATTGTTGTATTCAGTTGGTGCTATCCAGGTTATTTCAATACTGTAGAATAAAGTCTATCATTTGTACTTACCTGAGTGCTTTTGTTCTTTCAGGCCTGTTAGTTCTCAACACTTCCTGTCTTAATTATCTAGGTTTAAATCAATTTGTTTGAATGCATGTCTGCTGCTCTTCCTTTTTGAACGTTTTAGTTATGTGTGTCACCACTCAGTATCAGTAAGTTATATTACTTTGAGGTTTATAATTTTAACTCCTCACACCTCTCTACACTCTGAGTTGGGTCACATAAAGTGAAATGAAGTGAAACTGAAGGAATAATTCTTAGTCTGAGATAAGAAAAAGTCACAATATGGAACAAAAATTATTTCAAATCTCATTCATTCATTCATTCAAGATATATGGATTCAAGTTCTAGATGAAGACAAACCAGGTTCAGTTGTGGATTAAAGATATAAGATCTACATCAGTAACAGACAGTGAACTGACCTCAGAGTCTCCAGTCTACAGTGTGGACTCTCCAGAAAACCACACAGCAGCTTCACTCCTGAATCCTGCAGCTTGTTGTTGTCACTCAGGTCCAGGTCTCTCAGATGGGAGGGGTTGGACTTCAGAGCTGAGGCCAGAGAAGCACAGCTGATCTCTGACAAACTGCAGGAACTCAATCTGAATAAAGAATAAATCATGTGGATAAAAATCATTTCTAATCCAATCAGATATGTCCTAATCAATGAGCTTTCACTAACATGAGTAGAGGGACTTTGTCCTTCTCTTATTGTGGATCATCATAATGTCAGCCTTCTACACACATCATCCAAATGTCACCACAACATTCATACAACTATTCATGTCAACACAGATTCATAACATGCTGCTGAGCTCAGTCAAGTCTGGAATTAGAAGATAAAGATCAAATCAGACATGTTGGACTCGACTCCTCTTCATCATTGAAGTTTTTACATGACCTTCTTCTTCCTGAACTTTGTGTCATTAAACAACATTAATGGACAAATTCACATTTCTTGACTTCAACCAACAGTCAAATGTCACACATTGATTTAAAGAGTCTTTGGTGGCAGTCGTCCTTCCTGTGGTCCACACTGACTGTGAAGTGGTCTCCTCCTAACACAACTACACTGTAAGAAATGACTTCATGAGTTCAGCTGTAGCTGAATGAAGCTGAAGGTGTGTGTTTCCTGATTCTACTCTCCTCTACACCAGGAGAGAAAACACCTGCTTCTGACTTATTTAACACAAAATATGGAAAGACTTTAAAGGAGCAGTGTGGAGGATTTAGGGGGATCTATTGGCAGAAATGGAAGATAATATTCACAATTATGTTTCAAGTAGAGTTTAATCATCTGAAAAGTGAATTTGTGAAAACAAAAAGACTCAATATAACATGAATAAATGAACAAATGAATGTAAAATGTAACAGTTACTAATAAACAGAAAAACTTAACAGCAATAATCACAACCAACTGAAAAATCTACATTTGACAAACACATTTAAAACATCTCCAGAAAAACACACAGCTGACCTAAAGATTATAAATTATTATTATGAGAATAATGAGAATAATTTAATACAGTGTATATTTGAAAAACTAAACTACTAATCTACACTGACTGATAATGTTAAAGATCATGTCTGGACTTACACAGCCTTTCTGCAGTTCCCCACAGCTGGGATCAGTCTCCGTCGTCCCTCCGCTGATGTGTTGTACTTGTTCAGGTCCAACTCATCCAGAACCTCCTCTGACATCTGCAGAACGTAGGCCAGAGCTGAACAGTGGATCTCAGAGAGTCTCTTCTCTGATCTGTTCTCTGACTTCAGGAACTCTTGGATCTCCTGATGTACTGAGCGGTCCTTCATCTCCATCAGACAGAGGAAGATGTTGATGTTTCTGTCAGGAGAGATATTATCTCTGTTCATCTCCTTCAGGTTGTTGATGGCTCTCTGGATGATTTCTGGTCTGTTCTCTGTCTGACCCAGAAGGCCTCCTAAGAGTCTCTGGTTGGACTCCAGAGACAGGCCATGAAGGAAGCGAACAAACAGGTCCAGGTGGCCATTTTTACTTTGGAGGGATTTATCCATGGCATCCCTGAGGAGGTCATCGAGTGATGAGTAGCTGCTATTGTTATTTCCAAAATACTCAGTGTCCCAGCTAAAAGGTTGTGAATCCCAGTGTTCGTAGTCTTGTTCCAGGAAAGACCCCAGCTCTTCCGTCTTCCTCTCTGTGTAACAGTGGAACATGTAGACTGCAGCCAGAAACTCCTGAATGCTCAGATGAACAAAGCAGTAGACTGTTTTCTGGAAGATCACACTCTCTCTTTTAAAGATCTCTGTACAAACTCCTGAGTAAACCAAGGCCTCTGTGACATCAAGACCACACCGCTCCAGGTCTTCTTGGTAGAACATGATGTTTCCTTTCCCCAGATGTTCAAACGCCAGCCTCCCCAGCTTCAGAAGAACTTCCCTGTCAGCCTTCATCAGCTCCTGTGGACTCGTCTCATGTCCCTCATCATACTTGTGCTTCTTCCTCTTTGTCTGAACCAGCAGGAAGTTTGAGTACAGGTCAGTCAGGGTCTTGGGCAGCTCTCCTCTCTGCTCTGTGGTCAACATGTGCTCCAGAACTGTAGCAGAGATCCAACAGAAGACTGGGATCTGACACATGATGTGGAGGCTCCTGGATGTCTTGATGTGTGAGATGATTCTGCTGGACAGCTCTTCATCACTGGATCTCCTCCTGAAGTACTCCTCCTTCTGGGAGTCAGTGAAGCCTCGTACTTCTGTTACCCTGTCAACACATGCAGGAGGGATCTGATTGGCTGCCGCAGGTCGGGAAGTTATCCAGACCAGAGCAGAGGGAAGCAGATTCCCCTGGATGAGGTTTGCCAGCAGCACGTTGACAGATGACTTCTGTGAGACATCAGACACGACCTCCCTGTTACTGAAATCCAGTGAAAGTCTGCTTTCATCCAGGCCGTCAAAGATGAATAATACTTTACAGACAGCGAGCTTCTCTGCTGTGACCTTCTGTAATGTTGGATGGAAAACGTGGAGCAGCCTGAGAAGACTGTACTGCTCATCTTTGATCAGGTTCAGCTCCCTGAACGAAAGCAGAACCAGCAGACTGACGTCTTGGTTTTCAGAGCCCTCTGCCCAGTCCAGAGTGAACTTCTGCACTGAGAAGGTTTTTCCAACGCCAGCGACGCCGTTCGTCAGAACCACTCTGATGCGTCTCTGTTGGTCAGGTAAGGATTTAAAGATGTCGTGGCACTTGATTGGAGTGTCATGGAGGGTCTCCATCTTGGAAGCTGTCTCCAGCTGCCTCACCTCATGTTGGGTATTAACCTCTTCACTCTGTCCCTCTGTGATGTAGAGCTCAGTGTAGATCCTGCTGAGGAGGGTTTCACTTCCTGTTCCATCAGTTCCTTCAGTCACACGTTCACATCTCCTCCTCAGACTGATCTTATGTTCATCTAAAACCTCCTGCAGACCACTATCTGCTGAAAATCTGCTGACACAGAAGAAATAATGTCAGACTAAAGAAAGAGAATCTGAGAATCTGCTCATTTCTTTCATCAGCTGCATAAAAACTAAAGACAAGCAAAGAAAAGCTTTTTCATTTTGTGGTATTTCTAATCATCTTAAATGCCAAAGCTGTATGATAGAACAAATGACTGTGTATTAAATCACAGGTCCTGTTTTCAGAGATGATGACACGAGCAGACAGATGTACAGTGCTGCTGACTGACTGGATCTTTGAACTTACTGAGATACTCTTGGATGTTTTGGGTGGATTACTGTGAGATTGTTGGGATTCTTTCAGGCTCTGATAATGTATTTTATCTTGATGATGTATTGAGTCCTATCAGCTCATTGTCATGTTGGCCGTTTAACTCATGAAGACCCTGTAGGGTCAAAGCGTTTCCTTTTTCAGTCTGATCAAACTTTTTTGGGAGTTACAATCCAGTGTGAGGACATTCTGCTCCTTTCCAACAGTCATTAAATCCCACAAACCTGACAACAAATGATTTTAGCAGCACAACCTGAGCTGAGACTAAATGTTCTGTTGATTGTTGTGAACAAATATCCAGATTTGGTTCACAATGTCAGAAGCTGTTAAAGGCTCAGACGTGTAAATCATTAAAGTGTAACCTCCAACATGGAGACACTGTGTTTCTTCTTTGTCCTTCTTTTCATTGACAGGTCTACAGACTCTGGAAGTGTCAGTCAGGCTGGTGTCCATACACCAACTCTCACAATGACTGAGACTGATAAAACAGTAACATGAGAAAGCTCTGCTTTATAAATCTGCTGAAAAGAGTGTGTGTGCATATTTCTGTCTTTGTGTGGACACAGAGTTTTATGGATCTGGCCCCTGGTGTCTCCCTGTTTCCTTCAAATATGTCTGAGAACTGAATCATCCTCAGGTCAGTTTACTCTAGAAACACTCTCTTAGTTTGTGTCTGAGGGTCCAGGTTCATGATTGAAGTCTGGAGGATTAAACTCTTTGTACCTTGCACTCTTCATAGGCGGACAGCTGGATCCTGGAGACTCTGCTCTCAGTCTGTGGTCCTGACCTCTGAAAACACAAACACATTTTCTCAAACACTGAAGGATGGAGGCAACACACCAGCATCCATAAAGAACACTGTTGTATCAGTTAATCATAAAATATGTGCAGTTTCCACATGTTGATGACCTGACTCACATTAGCTCTGAAGAACTGTAGTGGGACTATTTTGATCTGTGGATTTATCTACATTTGGTGTTGTGTGTGTGTGTATAGGTGTGTGTGTGTGTAGGTGTATGTGTGTATTGATGGAGATGAAGGAACATGTCGCCCAGTGTAACAGTGTTCTGATTCAGATTAATCAGATCTATCAGGCTGTGATACACATTCTGTGTGGGTTTGACTCTTCACATGGGATTTATTGGTAATAAGAAAAATTTGGAAAATCAGTGAAAGTAAAAATGTTCTTTAGTCAGATCATTTCCAAAGAAACAAGCAGCCTCAGCAGTCAGTATTAAAACACTGATGAGCTAGAAGAACAAGGAAGAACTGATTTTCTGTCAACACTACAGCAGCTGTTACAGGCAGAGACGACAACTGCAGGACCTCAACACACTAAACACTGTTATAGCCCAAAGTTTGGAGGTTCACAGGTTTGTAGCAGTTCTCTTACTTTGTGTCTGAGGGTCCAGGTTCATTACTGAAGTCTGGAGGATTATACTCTTTGGACCTGTCACTCTTCATAGACAGACAGCTGGATCCTGGAGACTCTGCTCTCAGTCTGTGGTCCTGACCTCTGAAAACACAAACACATTTTTATTCATATCACATCAATCACTGATAAATTGTCTGAGGACAAAGTCATTCTGGGAACTCTCAGCTGACGTCCTGCAGCAACGTCACCATTGTAGCACTTAACACTATACTGAAGGATGGAGGCAACACACCAGCATCCATAAACAACACTGTTCTGTCAGTTAATCATAAAATATGTGCAGTTTCCACGTGTTGATGACCTGACTCACATTAGCTCTAAAGAACTGTAGTGGGACTATTTTCATCTGTGGATTTATTTACATTTGGTGCTGTGTGTGTGTGTGTGTGTGTGTGTGTGTGTGTGTGTGTGCGTGTGTGTGTGTGTGTGTGTGTATCCATGAACATGAAGGATCATGTCACCCAGTGTAACAGTGTGGTTCACTGATGTGTTTTAATATTTTCTGGCTCAGAGGAATCAGATCTATCAGGCTGTGATACACATTCTGTGTGGGTTTGACTCTGGGATTTATTGGTTATAAGAAAAATATGGAAAATCAGTGAAAGTAAAAATGTTCTTTAGTCAGATCATTTCCAAAGAAACAAGCAGCCTCAGCAGTCAGTATTAAAACACTGATGAGCCAGAAGAACAAGGAAGAACTGATTTTCTGTCGACACTACAGCAGCTGTTACAGGCAGAGACGACAACTGCAGGACCTCAACACACTAAACACTGTTATAGCCCAAAGTTTGGAGGTTCACAGGTTTGTAGCAGTTCTCTTACTTTGTGTCTGAGGGTCCAGGTTCATTACTGAAGTCTGGAGGAATAACCTCTGTGGATCTGTCACTCTTCACCGACAGACAGCTGGATCCTGGACACTCTGCTCTGTCCTCTTCTTCCTCCACACAAACACTCATCTTCTGGACTTCAGTCAGTCTGAGAAGGAAACCAGTAAAACAGACTGTGAGCTCAGACACATGTTTATTAAACAGCTTTTCAGATTTGCATCACGTTAAAGTTTTTTTTTTTTTAATCTTAGACAACAGACATCTTTGTTTTAAAATTCTAACAAAAAGTGCAGGGAGTTCCCAGGGTCAGCAGCATCTCTTATAAAGTTAACTGAAATTTTAATTAAATAAATAAATAAATAGCTTCCTAAAGTTTCATAAAGTAATAAAACAAAGTTAATTAAAATTTGCACAGAAATGTGACTCTCAGATCAATTAGTAGTCCCAACTGAGCAGCACCAGACTGTGGTGTTAAAAGCAGAGTTGTTCTGTGTGCTCTCCAGTCAGACGGCTTCTCTTGCTCTCATAAATTGCAGAGACTTCACTGAAGACTTCAGTCTGTCCATCTGCAATAAGGGTTTGATAAAAAGAGAGAGAAAGTGGGGCCACATGCTGACATATGCTCAACTCATCATGCTTCATTTATTACAGCATGTGTGAAGCCTGTAGTTGATTTTATTATGTAAATGTTATATTTTAACAACATGTGATAGCAGGGACCCTGTCATTCAAAACTAGGCTACATTACTAATGATTAATGTTACTATAGCTGAAAACATAGTACAATAGCAATAGGAGAGACTATTGATCCCTGAACACCATGCAGTTCATGTAGGCTTTATGATGCAGCTACATTATGTCTTAAGTCTTGAACAGCAACATCCTGCTCCTCTCTACAAGAAACTATCAAAGAAACTATCACAGAAACTATCACAGACAGCTTCAGGACACACTTCATCTAACAATATGTCATTTTCTGTAGCTTCGCTAATGTCTGCGTAGTGCCGGAGCGTATTCAGGTGAATTGTCTGTCTATACCAGCGGTGTCCAAACTGTTCCACAAAGGGCCGGTGTGGCTGCAGGTTTTTGTTCCAACCAAGCAGCAGCACACCAGACTTGACTCATTTAATCAACTGATCTCAGTCTTCAGACAGTTGATTGGTCACACTGTGTGCTCTTCATTGGTTGGAACAAAAACCTGCAGCCACACGGCCCTTTGTGGAACAGTTTGGACACCCCTGGTCTATACCATATATACCAATGCACACACACACAACACACACACACACACACATACTATTCTCTAGCCATTCCCTAAACGTGCTTCCCTTCAATAAAACTAACTGAATTTTACTCTCTCTCTCACACACACAGTTTTTACTATTATCACTGACTTTTTCTCTATCAATATTATCAGCAACCTTGTTTCAAGTGATTAAACCGTTAAAAACACTAAACAGCCTACAGCATCTTCACTTTAATAATCAGTGTTTTTCATAGGAACAGACAGCTGCAGCTAACGTATTGGGTCTCACAGTAACATTAGTTGTCGTGAGTTGTAGAGTTTCTCATGTAGCTTCCACACATTATTCTCTACCATAACACACATTCTCCCCATTGCTACAGTCTGCTGAGTGTCTAGACTCCAGACGCTTTTTAGATTGTAAAAAGACACGAGTACTGAGCTCTGTGCTCTGAAGGCCTGCAGTAGTTTTCATGCTGAACCAAGTTTGTTTGCTGCCATCTTGTTTTCCAGTTCTGGTTTGTAATCCTGCTTTGACTGATTTGGTAAATCATGGTTTGTTGTTGGGAAATATTTGAACACGCTTACAGGGAATGATCATGTCCCTGCAAAAGACCATGTACGAGCATGTTATGTCCACCAATGAGTCCAAATCATCCCCACAGGACTGTGTGAAAACATCCCAGTCCGTGCAGTTAAAACATCCCTGGAGGCAGAGCACTCATCTCATCTGTCCAGACTTTTGTCCTGATCTTTTTCTTCTCCCTCTTTAAAAAAGTTTTATATGTGGGCAGCAAATGCACACAGCTGTGATCAGAGGAGCCCAAAGGAGGGAGAGGAAGAGATTGATAGGCCCCCTGTATCAACCCATGGCACAGTTGCAGTGTCTTTTCCCCCCTGATTGGACAGGAGACATAGTGGTAAAAGTTTTTAAATGTCTCAGAAATGTCTCCATCATTTGTCCTGTAGAAATATCAGCCGCTTCTCCACTGATTGGCTCTTCTTTCCTCTTTCATATCTTTCACACACAATTCAGAGACGACCATTTCCATTCACTGACACACAGATGGACTGACAGGGTGTCTGCAGGTTTGAACAAGTGAAATTTTAGACTTTTTTAGACCTTTTTTAGACCATCGTGGGTGAAATTTAAGACCTTCACGGAGTATTAAAAAAAAAAAAAAAAAAGAACAAGCCCAGATTGCAGTCAATTGACATTTATTGTAAATGAAACGAATATATATACAGCCATAATTTTCATCATTTACATCAGATTATGGAGGATGAGGGCCAATTTCAAAATCCCATATTGAACTGAGGGCCACTAACGAGGCAAAAGCAGAAAGAAAAGATTCCAAAAAGATTACAAAGAAGATTAATTACATATTTCGGAGCGCTGCACTTTTGATTGCAATTTGGTCCTCAAGAGCCTTAATCTGGGCAAGTTTGTCTTTAGCAGCCCTCCTAAGAGCATTTGATTTAAATTTACACTTTCCCATATTTGTGTGATTTCTCCAATCCCGCCTTTCTCGCACTCTACACAGCCCGCGAAGAACAATGCTTGATCATCCTGTGACGACAGTACATTTCCGTTTCACGTAGTCTGTAATTTGTAGTTTTTATCGTGCGTTCCGCCAACATCAACATGTACTCAGGACTACACAGACCATAACCGCCACCATTAGAGAAAAAAAAGAACGGCGTGGTAATGTACGTAAAATAATACTTTTTTAAAACATTAATCCTGTATCGATATTTCGCATTGAAACGTTTGGTCTTAAATTACTCAAACTCAATTTTAGACTTTGAGTGCAAAATAGCCTGTATTTTAGACTTTTTTAGGCCTAAAATTTAAAATGTCTAATTTTAGACTTTTTAAGACTTTTTAAGACCCCGCGGACACCCTGGACTGAAATCAGTTGAGCACAGACACAGATAGACATCAATAAAAACAGCAAATATGTCCTGACAGACAGTTTTTCTGTTTGTACTGTGACCAGCCACAGAGATATAATCACCTATCAGAGCCACTGAGATGCTTTATTGTGAGTATTTATGGATTTGGGTCTTTATCATCTAATTCATCAGGTAGAGTTTGTGCTGATAGGACCAGGAGGCCTCTGACTCTGTGGATGGAGTGTTAACTGTCTCTCTGAAAATCACATAGAGGCTGAAAAACCCTGTCAGTCCCTCTGAGCTCAGTCCCGTAGAGTTCATCTAATGACAGAGAAAGTCAGAGCTGTTCTCCAGCCGCTGTCCGGCCGAGCTCAGACCGCATTTAGCGGCTCAGACTGCGGGAGAGCAGCGGCTCAGGTCCGCCTCCTCCACAGGCTGATTCAGGCAGGAAAAGCTGCCTTCAGTCAGCAGTAAGTGGAGCCACAGACTAACAAAGGCTCCGTGTTCAGCTACTGACCATCAGCTCACTCTGCTTCTACTCTGACTCCACCGCTTCTACTGTGAATATCCACACAGCAGGGCGGATAATAACGGCCCTCCTCCTGCCTCATCCCGACTTTACAGTGACAACTCAGAGTCTATACAACTAAACACCACAACGCAGCATAAAAAAAACCAAACACAACATCTAAATCCGTACATCAGATAATCCTGGTAACAGGAAGTGTTGACGAGTAAAACATAAAAAGTGCGGACATTTACCTTCAGACAGAGAAAATCATCTGCGCCACAAACTCTGGTGAAAGTGAAAGTAAACTTTCAGCAACCGTCGTGTCATCTGTGCTCCTGTCTATGCGTCATTGGAGCAACACAATCACGTGTCGACGTCCGCTGACCAGGAGCGACTCCAAATCACCAACTCCCTCTTGTGGTGAAACTACAACATTACAATGCCTGTACTCTTTATTTTGGACCACACTACTTAGTTATAAATAAATGAGAAGCTGAGCAAACTAAACAATTAACAAGCAGTAAATATGAAGATAAGAGTTCCACCCTGCAACACATAAATCTTGGATTAATATTTTATACAGACGTAATGTAAATAATTACCAAACATGACAGCTTTTTGCTTCTGCTCTGTTTTCTATCATAACTGTAATCTGCTGAGCACACAGTATCCACTAACTGTTCTGTAATCTGAATGCTGGGCCTCTAACATTGTTCACTGCCAACCCTGTTTGTATCATGTTTTATATGCTGCATGTCCTTCTCCTCCTCTCCTCCATTCCTAGCTGTCCTATCTTCCTCCTTTTCCTCCTTTCACCCAGCCCGGCCATCAGCAGGAGGGTCCCCCATCTGAGCCAGGTTCTGCTCAAGGTTTCTTCCTGTTAAAAGGGAGTTTTTTCTTGCCACTGTCGCCTTAAGTGCTTGCTCTGGGGTCAGACTCTGGGTCTCTGTAAAGCGCTTTGAGACAGTTTTGATTGTGGAAGGAACTATTATAAATAAAATCGAATTGAATTGATGTAAATATTTTACAGTGCATCCCCTGGTTGTAAGTTAGTCCAGAGCTCATCTATGACCATCATTTTTTATTGGATATATCCTTTGTCACCTTTGTTGCCATTTTACACAGTGCACAGCCTCCATTAAATTCTTTTACAGCGTATTTCCTGATAATCAATGTTAGAATTTTTTACAGTTCATCTCCTATTTATCATTTTACAGTGATCCTTTTAGTTGTCACATTTTTTACAGTGTATCTGCTTGTACTGAAAACATGGATGGAATAATACATGGAACATTATTCAAACTATGACCAGTCCTCATCTTCCTGCTGATGTCATCAATACTGATTGGTACATATTGATCCTAATAATCAGCGTGAGTCCTGTTGGACACTTGTCAGTGTGACCACTGGAGGGCAGTAAACTCTCTGATTATTTGTCCATCAGTCAGACATCAGTATTTATAGCAGTGTAATAATATGTGTGTTCACAGACAGAGAGTCATTATCAGACTGATGAACATTAGAGCTAAAATAAGTCCGTAAATGTGGAATAATGTCAGTGTGAACATCAGTATCATTGTCAGTGCTGTGTGCAGAGTTGTAGTTACTGACAGTGACCACTGGAGGGCAGAAGACTCCTGTTCAGTGAAAAGGTTATAAAGTCACTTTTTCTTCCTGTCTCTGTGTTTTTGTTTTTTTTTTTATTGTTATTATTTTTATTATTTAAGCATAACTCGAATGCTATAATTTTATTGACTAAATTACAAATACACTGTATGAAGGGATCTAAGGTTGGTGGTAAGGTAATGTAGTGTTTGGATCCTCTGCTGGAACACACTCTGCTGTAATCCTAGCCATGTTTTGGAGTAACAAAGATGCTGTGAGCATTGTGGAGTAGAGAGAAGTGGTTTTCCATGGAGGACTGGATGTAGGACCAGTCTGATTTCTGCAGCTAAGAGGAGACAGTGCTATGAATCAGCCCCTGCTCATATACAGTGAATACATGTGGCAGCCACTTCCCTTTTGATCCTGTGGCTCACTGTTCCTCAGGTATGTGTGGGTACAGCTGTGCTCATAGTGGATTAACTATATCCACTGACCCTGACATGTATGTTGTGGGTCAGAGGGTGGTTGTGTAACTATTGTTAACTGGTAAAATGATGTTGTATCATCTCGTGCTCATTGCCCCGTCTGTCCAGTGGAGAGGACAGATTAAGGAGTTCTGTTCCAATGTGTCCCAAAATGCTGCTGGTGGCTGCAAGTCAGACCTCTGAACATGAATCTTCAGCAGGTCCCAGCACAGACACACTCCAGTATCATATGATCAGATGGGTGAATACGTCTCATACTCCTGATGAGACAGAGTCATCTGTAGGTTCATGAAGTGTTTGAACCCGATTCTACCTAATGGAACAAGCTTCGTAACAAACTGTAGTGCTGGATATTGTTTCTGAGAAACTATTCATCAAGGTCATCATTGTACATGTGTGAGGAAGCTGGAACATTTTCTATGGTTTGTGTTATGAATGGTTGTTTTTGGATTTAGTTGGTTGTTGATGATTTTGTCATGGAAACAAAGATTAAGGTGTAGCACACTAACACGTCTTCACAGAAATGTGTTTCACTTGTCTGTGGAGACTCAAAAAAACTCCTTCAAACACATCAGACACATGTCTGACGCAGGTCTACTCAGCACGTTTGAACAGCTACCAGCTGCTGCTCACTGCTGGAACAGTGGATTTCATACACTTCACTGCACATTCATGAGAACTACACTCAGTGCTCACTTTATTAGGTACACCTGGACAATCCAACGCAGTTCATGTCAAGTTGGAAGCAAGTTTTTGTATTTTGTGAAAACACGTTCTCTTGAGAAATAACCTGTAAATTGAATTAACTGATTAATTGTGTCCAACTATGAGCCAGCAGTGTGCAGTCTGACGAGCTCTCCTGAGATCTTTCCCTGTGCCTGAGTT
Source organism: Toxotes jaculatrix (assembly GCF_017976425.1). Lineage (NCBI taxonomy): Eukaryota > Metazoa > Chordata > Actinopteri > Toxotidae > Toxotes > Toxotes jaculatrix. The sequence continues at coordinate 1,860,437 of NC_054405.1, read as the reverse complement.
CAGCTAGAACCAATCCTCTGTTGGCTCTCACTTGGACTAATCCATGGACGGACTAATTGTGTCAGCTCTAATTATCAGTGTAAACACTTTATTAATGAGATACTTTAGCATTTGGTCAGATTATTAGGAGGTGGTGATGCCTGGAGGAGGGGCTTCTTCTAATCTCCCTGCCACACTTCATTTGCCTTCTAATGAACATTAATCCAAAAGAGTAAAAGCAGCTCAGAACCAAATGAAGCATTTAGTTTGGTTCATTTCAAATTTTCTGAGACAAGAAAGTTCATGACATTAAAGTCTTTACATGTGGAATAATAACCTCAGCTCATCATTCTCAAATATGGTTTGTTCACATACAGTGACTTCAGAAAGTAGACCAGTTTTTTTTAACACATTTTCAAAAACAAACCTTTGTAATTTCTCATTATGTCTCACCCTCCACCTCTGCCTCACCTGCAGTCTCTCTCTCTCTCTCTCTCTCTTTTTTTTTTGACCGTCATGTGTGTCACAACTGGCTCACAAAAGTGACAAAGTGGGGAGGCCACACACAATCTCAACAATTCACCATTTTTATTTAGGAAGAATAGGTAGTTGATACCAACAGTTAGCAGGCCAGCCATGTCCAGGACAAAATGCCCAGTCATGGCTGCAGCAAACAAAAGAGCACAACTGCTGTCTAAAATGGCCAGGAGGAGAGGGAGCGAGGCAAGCCTGCTGGGAGCTTATAAGCCTTCTCCAATCTTGCCAACTCAGGTGTGCTGCATGAGTGCAAGTTCAGCTCCGCCCAGCAATCACCTGCACACACAAAGCAAAAGAGAACAGCAGCAACACAGCTCCCTGAAAGGCCAACACAGGGCCGTAACATGTGTTAGACACAAATACTTAAACAGACACACACTGACTGCTGAAAATATTTCTTACCAATTACTGATGTCAACATTCATCAGAGAGACTCATGTATCATATATTTCCTCAGTTATCAGTCGAGCATTTCATTAAAATAACAAGTGACCATAGCAAATTCATTCAGCAGCCATAGTGGATTCCTGTTAAATCAGAGCATCAGCCTCATATTCTGGACTCCACTTCCCATGTAACTGAAACCCAGAGTAGTAAAAGTAGAGAGGAGAGATGTGTGTGTGTGTGTCTGAACATCATGATCTTGTGTGCTTAAATATCTCATCAAGTTAACAAACATATCATCTGAACAAAACATTTCACTAAATGAACTAAACACTGACATGAACTACTAACATGTACTGACTTAGTGAAAACCTTGGAGGTGATCTGGACTTTCCTGTAGTTTCCTCTTGTCCTTGTAACAGCAGTAGCTCCTCCCTTCCTTGTCAATAATTGTGCAGAAATATCTGAGTGCTTCTTTCTTCCTAAATCATGAGCAAGTCCTGTCCAGTCCAACTGTTTCTGCTCCTGTTTGACTTCTCAACTTGTCTCTGGCTGTGTGTCCACTTACTGCAGCCTGTGACATCAGGCTGTAGAATGTTGATACATTGAAGGCATCAAAGGACAAACACACACACACACACATACTGGTACTTATATCTTTGTGAGGACACTCTCTGGCATCATGCATTCCCTCGCCCTAACCTCTCTCTCTCTTAGCATCTCAGACCTATGTCAGTACCTGTGCCTCTGTCAAAGAATACAAAAAAAAAAACCACTAGACCTGTACACACATAAAGTCATGTATTCATGTAGTCATCTGTGAATGTGTGTTTGATGAGTGCAAAGTGAAAATGCAGCATGAACCTTGTTTTTGTAAAAGCTTTTCTTGTTTCCTTTGCTTCTTACAACTGTATATTTTTCAAGCATCATCTGTCATATTGAAGAAATAAGTTCATTCAGTAGCGTTATTTCTTTTTTATTGTCATCATGTACAGTGGACTGGTAACCTCACTCACAGCTGCTTCTTAGTTACACAGTTTACATTTCCTGATTTGAGAGGAATACACTGTGGAGGGTGTGTGGAGGAAAAACAAAGCAGTAGCTCCCTCAGAGAGGATCAATGAATGAGGCCAACTGATTGTTTGTATAATAACCATCTGTGGTTATACACCTGAGAGCAGAATGATAAATGAATGACATCTACTTTGCACCTATGTTGCTGGGACAAAAGATGATGAAAGAATGATGAAGAATTATACCATGATCAGAATTATCTTCTTTCTGGTGAAGAACAGATTGAATATGGAGGCTCCATTGGACATAATAGCTGTTTATCAAAGGGCTGCTGGTGTCAATATTATGTGTTGATTTTTTTAACATTGGTTTAATAAGAATCTCTCTGCAACGTGAAACCAATTTTGTGGGAAGGCTGAGTTACCTTGAAGCATTTCACCACCTGACAGCAGCAAAGCTGGAGCCTTTTTTCATCTGTCTGATGATTTAACAAACTGATATTGAAGGGTCACTGCCCTTTGACCCCATTATAAACCACTAGTGGAGTCAAAGCATCTTCAGCAAGCAGCTGAACTCCTGCCTCTGCAGAGCAGGAGAACTGGAGTTGGGATCTGGGAAAAAAAGTGTAGGATGGAAAATAAGAGATGATAGAGAGATGACTGTGCAACTGTGATTTCATCAATTTGAAGTAAAATAGAGATATGAGAGATATGAGAAAAATAAAAAAGTGTAAACAATGATAATTGTTTTGTACTGTGGAGAGAACAGCAGTCGTCTCTGCCTCTTTCCATGGTGCTGACTGAGAGGTTATGATTCTTTTTTTAAACTTTTGTTGTCTTCATCCTGTGTTGCAAATAATAATATGTGTGAACTTCATTATAGAGGCTAATGGGCTCATTATTGGCTAATTGCAGCAGGTTACTGCCATCAGCCTGGAGGACACTTTATGCTACTTCCAACAGGATTTCAGCAGATACATTAACATGAATGTTGTTCACACTCCTTCTATCTGTTAGTAGTTGTGTACAGTTCAGCTGCTGCTGTCCTTGGTGCTGAATTCACCAACCCAGCTGAATGGTCCTGAGTGAACAGTGAACACATGAATATCTCTTTGACCAAAAGCAGCTTCAGTTCCTGCAGACAGTCCCTATGAGGAGTAGTAGTTAGTTGAGTGGAGAAGCACTTTTATTTGTGGAGCATCTATCAAATCAGTCCAGAGTGAGTCCTCAGGGTCTAAAAGATCTCACAGCTTCTTCTCTCAGTCAACACAGCCTCAGATTCACCAACATCAGCTTGACACACTGACATCCAAAGGTTTGCTGGAGGACAGAAACACTGTGGGCTGGAAATGAATTATGAAACAAGGCTCTTAGTGAAGTTCTTTGTTCTTTCTATCCTGTGACAGTGGAAATAAAAAGTTGTGTTGAGTAAATGTCCATCATTTACACTTTACTGTGTTGGACAGTAAATAATAATAATAATGTTTCTTCTGTAGATGTTCTCACTGCAGCTGGAGGGAAGAATAAAAAGTAAAGAAACAGCTTCAGTGGCTCTGACAGAACTAAGTGGAATAAATCTGCTGTCACGCTTGTTTGCACACAGATAACTGGCTTTATCCAATGAGACCAACTAGACTGTCTTCACTTTGACCTCTGACATATACTGGAACACCACTGTATATATGGGACTAATCAGCTCCTGTAGATACACTAGAAGGATTTTAGACTGAAAAGACAGATATATTTTTATAATACCATCATATATCAAAAGTGGAAAATATGAACTAATGTTATTCACACAAAAAATATATTTTTTCTTAATGTGCCAATTTTCCATATGAGCTGTCGTCTTCACCTTTTGTCCTCAGCTCATTTAGAATTATAAAGGCAGATACTTGAGTCTGACTCATGTTGTTTCCTGCATTAATCAGGTCATCTTCTGTCTTAAGGAAAATAAACTTGCACGCATGTATTTAAACTACACATGGTCAGTGTCAGTGAACATCACACAGCTTTAATATGTTATAAAAGAACTTTTTTTTTTCTTCCTCTGGACATTAGACAGTGTCCACTGTGACTGTCTACCTGAGTATGAATGTTTAACAGTGCAGAGACAGAATAACACAGAGACAAACTGCTGGCTAAGAGACAGAGGACTCAGAGACACAGACACAGTCTCTTCCTCTCTGGATAACAGTTCCGGTAGGGGTCGCTAATGTCCGTGTGAAAGCAGCAGAAGAAGCAGAGACAGAGTCTCCAGCTCTTGTGTTCATCAGCAGCGTTCACACTGGGATTTCTTCCTCCGCTCGGCTTCATCTGCAGCGCTTTCTCTTCTGGAAATGAACCGCTGGACACGGAGCTTCGTCGGGAAGAGCGCGGAGCTTTTGCAGCTGATTAAAGGACACCATGCTTTACCTCTGGATACACACCGTGTGGATCCCCGCCGTCGCTTTCCTCTTTGGATTTCAAGGCAAAGGATCGTTTCACTCTTTTCATTTCATGTCCTGGCGTTTTCCACTAGGAAACACCGGAGCCATATTATGTTTCACACATAATGGATTTACTACAGTTTAGTGTATTTAGTTTATGTGGTTGTAGTGAGCGAGGGAGTGAGAGAATGAATACAGGAAGACAGATGGATCAACACGGTGAACAAAACATACAGGTGTACAATGACAGTGTTGTGGTAAAGCTGAGTTACAATCCAATATCATAATACAGAGAGGGAATATATACTTCATTAAAATGAGCAGTGAAAGAGCACAGACGAGTCACATCAATTCACTGAACTCCTCCTGTCACAGTCACAGAATAATGATCACATTACTATAGAAACTTCTGGATAAATGATGGAACAGTTCATCATTTTCTCCGACCACAAAGAAAATGTGTTTTTCTTCGAATCTTGAAAATCTTTAAAACGAGTTTTGTGAGAAAAAAAGGGAAAAATGACAGAAGAAATTTTCTCTTCTCTCTTCAAAGACTTTCAAGAGTCATCATGAAGAAATAAAGTACATCATTGTGTTTAATAGTGAACTGGAAACACAGAGCCTGGAAATGACAGAGTCAAACTGGCTCTTGTGGTGTAATTGTGCTCATAATAATAAAATTCTACAGCTGCTGCAGTGAGAACTTTTCCTTCATCCTTCTTTTCAAGATGTGAAGATGATTTTGTCAGTTCCATAAACACCTCACGGACACACACACACACACACACACTGTGTGATGCTGCTCTGACATAACAAACTATAACTACTTGCAGAACAAAGTGTGTGCATCTTTAAATAAGGGTTAGTCGACACATTAAGGTCTCATCTATCTGAACAAACAAATCTCTCTTGTGTTCTATTCATCCAGTCAGCTAATAATATTCACAGTCTCATAGAAAACAAACAGAAACATAATGTATCACACAAGCTGCTCCACATAGACCTAGCATAGCATTTGGAGCAGGCACACAATTAAATTCCTCAAAGTTAAATTTAGGATCCATTTTTCAAGAGAACTTCTCAGAACCTTTTCAGTCTATGAAGCTTTAAACATATCAGCTCTCTCACACTGACTGAGGCTGAATTCTGAACAGCTACAAGATTTGGAGCTTAGTGACCATCATCAAAAGACAAGGAAACAGAAGAAAGGAAACATTTCAAAAAATGAATGTACCATTTCCTCATATGAAATAGTTTCACTGCTTAATCATTAAGATCCTTCAACAACTAGGACTTAATACAGTCCTGTAGATGAGCTGCATGGAGCAGAAAACAAGAATCAGAGCTGAGAGTCTAAAGTGGCAGAGTATCTTCAAATGTTTGTCTTTTAGTGCAGAATTTCCTCTCTGTGTTTCCATCTCTCCACCACAGCTTTAGGTGTAGAAACACAAAGAGGGGAATTTTGGACTAAAAATACCTGGAAGATAGAAACTTGATCTACTCAGACTGTTGAAGCCTCATGTTTGCTTCTTTTCAACTCTGGAAGTCAACTTTTCCACAGGACAGGGACTGTGGATTTTATGCTCCATCATTTCCATTAGAATTTCTTTAGAAAGGATCTTGTTGCAGACAGTACAGACTTCCTAGAAATCCTTTCCTTTAACACAAACTACAGTGCATCACACCAAAACAAAGTTAAGAAGCTGAGCAACCATGAGAATATCTCACAGTCATGGGTATGATTACTTGTTCTAATTTCACAAACATATCATTTGGACAAAACATTTCAAAAAATTAACTTCTAAACACTGACATGAACTACTAACATGTACTGACTTACTGAAAACCTTGGAGGTGATCTGGACTTTCCTGTAGTTTCCTCTTGTCCTTGTAACAGCAGTGGCTCCTCCCCTTCATGGTGTTTGTTTTTAGTGTGTGAAAATGCAGAGTTTGGTCAGAGTAGAGAATGTGAGAGGAAATGGGTCAGGTCAGGGTCTGTTGAGAATGTATTTGAATAAGTGAAAGTTACAGGTAGGTGGTTATCTTGTGTAAAGGTGAAGTGTCTGTGTGAGTGAATTTACATGTAGAGATGTGTATTTTGTCTGGCAAGTATTCAAACTGCATAGACAATAGGTTGGCTGAGTTGTGTTAGGAGTGTGTCCACATGTTTGTAGACAGAGCAGACACTCTTTTAATCACATATTTTTATGCACAAAGCATCAATGTACAATGTGACATTTTTCTTCTCAGGGCTGCATTGTTAAGGTAGGTTAAAGTTAAGTCAGGCAGTCTTTGGTATGTGAGAGTATGAGTGAGTTTCACCATATGTGGTTTATGAAAGAAACATGTTGTTTCCCATTAATGTTAAGTGGATGAGTATGACAACCTGTATTACAGAGTATGTATCAATAAAAGTCATATGCTTGGTTGTAGACAGAGAAAATATACCAAGTGTCCATTTACAGTCAAGCCCGAAATTATTCATACCCCTGGCAAATTTTGACTTAAAGTTACTTTTATTCAACCAGCAAGTGTTTTCTTGATTGGAAATGACACAGGCGTCTCCCAGAAGATGTACAAGAGGCATCATTGTGGAAAAAAAATATTTCTCAGCTTTGATTTACATTTAAAAGTAACTTCAAGTCAAAATTTGCCAGGGTTATGAATAATTTTGGGCTTGACTGTAGTACATAAAGCATAAAATTACTATGTTTGGAATAACTAGTGATAACTAGAATAAATAGTAATAATGTATGATAACATGGAGTGCATGGTCATAAAGAACATATGGCATTACCTTGGCTTTGTATTCACAGTCTTTGATGTTCCACTCACTCTTACAACCTGTTGAGCTATATTTCCTCACAAGGTTACTGGACAGTTTTGGTCCACTATTTTCTTTTGTGTATGATTCTGGGTTGTTACATGAGATTTTGGCAATGTCATACGTTTAATGAATTGGTAATGTAAAAAAGGGACAGAATTTAGTACAAAGAGTGAGAACTCTGATGAACTAATGTGATTTTGTATTGTTGGGTGCTGAAATCATTCTCACAATCAGTAAAATAATTCAGGAAATTCAAAGTTCACCCACTGTGAATTTCAGAGAAGGGTCAGAGGAAAGTGAGTGGAATGATGATTGGCTGATGCAGTTTGTGCTCTCACCTGTGGGCGGGGCTTTACGATGGCGTATGTATGGTAGCATGTCGGCAATTCATTGCTTTTCAGCAATCTCCTGAGATCTTGGACCATTAGCGTTTGAGAGATGGTCAACATAAGTACCAGCATGTGTGTGTGAGTGTGTTTGTCCTTTGATGCCTTTGATGTTTCCATCTCTGCTCATGTTGATGGTGTCCGTCTATCTATCTATCTATCTATCTATCTATCTATCTATCTATCTATCTGCATATGGCTGTGTGTGTGTGTTTGTCCTTTGATGCCTTTGATGTATCAACATTCTACAGTCTGATGTCACAGGCTGCAGTAAGTGGACACACAGTCAGAGACAAGTTCAGAAGTCAAACAGGAGCAGAAACAGTTGGACTGGACAGGACTTGCTCATGATTTAGGAAGAAAGAAGCACTCAGATATTTCTGCACAATTATTGACAAAGAAGGGAGGAGCTACTGCTGTTACAAGGACAAGAGGAAACTACAGGAAAGTCCAGATCACTTCTTTTGGTTGCTCTACTTGTCTACCAGACATTATGGTTTGTGTTTATAGTTTGTACTTTGAGATCTCAGCTTGATCTCATGGTTTACTGATCATTTCCAATCTGTATAAGAGGTGTGTGATGTTACTGCCAGTGCAAACCAAACATTTTCTGCTATTGCTTCCAGTGTTAAGACTCCTGTTAATGATAATGTTTGATGTGGGCAGGTGGATAAAGCTCAGTCCTTTGCTGTTTCCTTTTGATGTGGATTTTTCAGGCCAGGCTGTAGACCCAGCTATAGGCCAGTTGAAGCTGAGTCCAAGTCTGGCCGAGTCCCCACACCTTACTCTTTTACTCTTCATTCAAGTGTTCAACTCTTCTTTTCAAAGAGGCACATCTTAAGCACTGGAGACCAGAGAAGTTGAATCCATAGAGCTTTATTCTTCAATACAGAATTCAAAAGCTTGAGCCGCCCTGCAGAAAATGACTGATGACTTTTACCATCTGTGCATCACTTTTTATATTGTAAATTGTAGGTGTGTTACAGACCAAGGGACATGTCTGACCACATCCCTTTTTCCTTTCATTAGTTATTTTTTGCATTATTCTACTCATGTCTAAAATGTAGTCCTTCCCATCTTGTATCAAAAAAGTACAGCACGTGGCCTTTACACATGACCAGTGGCAGACTGTTGACCAGGTTCAAGGAAAGGTCTGTACGTAACTGGACGTATCCCTTTCTAATTCCCTCCATTTGATTGGTGTGCATCTATTTTTTTTTTCCTGGTATTTTGCAGGCCTAATGTCTAATGGAGTTTTTTCTCACGTGTACCACAACACCCTCCTAACAACCACACTCTAACCACACTTTGTTTTTTAATGGAATCTGGGCTTCTTTCCATTGGGTTTTTAAAAAAACTTTCCAGTGCCTCTAAAGCTCCCAACACATGCATGCAAAGCATGAGTGATTATCCCTTGTGATGCAGCAATAGCAGGCAGAGGCACACAAGGCAACAACAACTGCTGCAAGGGAAACCACCAATGGAATTTACCTCACTGAAGTACACACAGATGGGTGAAGCACAGAAGGGTGAGGAGGGGTGAAGCATAGATGGATTCTTACATTGCACAAAACCTGACCCAACAATATTCAGCCGCTGAATACTGAGCTCAGAGACGCACAGTGAAAATGTCATTTTTAGGTGAGTAACAGTCGTGAGTCATGGTACTGATGGATTCTTCAGAGCTGTAGGGATGAAGGACTTGATGAGTGTTTGTCTGCTCGCTGCTGGTAGAAATGATTGTTCCCCTCAGTCCACAATGAGACATTTCCCTCACTAAAACCTCCAAATACAAGTTCTTCAAGAACAGTTATTAATGTGGAACTTCACAGAATAATGACACTGTTACTGAAAATTCAGAAATGTTGGGAACTGCATTTCAAGACATGTTAGGTTGTGTGAGTGTGTTGTTGAAGCCTTAAAGTTGGGAAACACAAATATCCTCTTTGTCAAGCATTTGTTGTTGATGTCACAGCAGCTGCTTCACCTGTGACAGGTAAAACACCTGACACTGTGCTGTTTGAAAGTTTCAACACAGGCTCTCAGTCCTCTGTGACTCTGTGTTGGTTTTTAATTTAACAATCTGGTCCCTCAGTCAGAGTAAGACCAGTTTCTCTCAACCATAGTCCACCATCAGAGCCTCTGTGCTGGGTTTAACTGAGGAAACCAAACCCCTCAGAGAAAACATGAGATTGTCATGAACTGGCTCCAAATTCACAACAAAACAAGGAAGACCACACAAACAGGTAGGTGGTTAGTCAATTAAGTTTATTTAAAGGATAAAGAAAGTTTGCTGAGAGCCTGGGAAGGTCTTTTTAAAAGGGGACAAGGTGGAAGCACCCAGAATCCCTGCAGGACTCTGGGATCCACCTCCATCACCAACTCCTGTGGACAGACCATTTTGGTGCTGGGTGCCTCCTGCTGCCTGTCTGTGGGTTACAGTCAATGAAATTTACAACAACATTTCAGAATATATCAGAGATATTAAAACCACTGTAGATCAACTGTTAATAAAACGTGTGTCAAATGTGACTCACTGAAAATTAGGAGCTAAGGCCTCTGGGGACATGAGGAGCATTCAGGCTTCAACCTAAGCATCCCTCATTTTATTGATGACGTTCACTGTCCACACCTGAAACAAGACATTAAAGAGCAGTTTTTACATGTTTAGACATTAAAATCAGCCTCATATAACAATTCACTCCAAACTATTTGAAGTGTTGTTGGGATTCTAGTCTCACCAGCATCAGAAGAGGTTTGGAAACCTCCTCATCAAAATCCTCCAGTTCAAACTCCTAAAGTGGTCAAACAGAAACACAACAGAAGCTTCATCTTTACTCTTGCACTTTATTTCCCTACAGACAGGTTGGTGTGACATGTGCAGAGTTAAAGGTGTAGTGGTGGACTGTCTGTTTGAGTCTCAGTAACTCAGCGCTCTCTCAGCCAACATTGATCATGTCTTCAGCAGTGACCTGAGCTGGGATCTGGTTCTTCTGCTGAAGGTTTAGGAGCTGCATCTGTAATGGTCATAAGAATGGTATGAAAGCAATGGCTAGAAATCTATTATGAATGCAATGATGATAAAAACGCTTTAATTCATCTCCATCTGTGATAGAAAATAGGTTAATTCATGATGATAACAAACCTATTTCATTTTAATTTCCTGTTAAAATTTTGTTAATTCATTGTTTTATTAAAAACAGGCTTGGAAAGAGTTAAAAATATACTTTGATTTGCAGATCGGGATTATTGTAATCCATTGCTCTGTGTTCGATTGTTAGAGTCTTGCTCGGCCAGTAGAGGGGGGCGCGCAGCTCGCGCTCATTACATCACGGAACTCGATAAAAACTACATCGCATCTGTGTCATTCCTATGATTCTGCCCTTTTACAGGTAAGAGTGTAGGTTTTAGCATGTATAAGGATGTACATACGTTGTGAGGAATAGGTAGGCAGTAATGTGTACGACTGTGTAACGTTTTATGTATATTTTGTATGTAAATTGTTGTTGTGTTAGCCTGCTAGCAGTGTTAGCGCGGACAGTGGCACAATCGCGGCAGCAACCTTTTGTCCGCATTATATGTCGGTGTTTTTCTGTGTGAAATTAAGTGTGGTTGTTAAGGGGGAAAAAGACAATATGGTGTTATTTTTCACACTTCTGTAAACATGTTAAAAAGATGTTTGTGGAAAATTCATTACAATATTATAGAAATCGCTTCTGTGTCGTTCCTATTATTCCCCCTTTTACAGGGGCGCACCATATGTAAATGGTTTATTCATGACTAGTTCAATATCTACTAATAGCTTATAAATGTCTTATAAATGATAGTTATTTTAAAGTGTTACCATTCTCTCTTTTGGAGGATGTAGGTTTTAAAGAGTTTGTGGCAAAGCTGGACCCCACCTACACTCTACCAACAAGGAAGGCTCTGAAGGACATGGTAGTCGCCAAGTATGAGGAGGAAAGGGAGAAGGCCAAAGCTGAGATCCAGGGTGTTGAGACTGTGAGCCTCACATCAGATATGTGGACCTCAATCAACATGGACACATATCTAGCTGTCACCTGCCATTTTGTCAATAAAAATGACAGCTGTCCACTCTTCTTCTGGGGGCCAAGCCATTTCTAAAAACCCACACAGCAGCCCACATTGCTGCCGAAACTACATCACTGATGGCAGAGCAGGGCCTAGTAAACAGGGTACGATGCACTGTGACTGATTCTGCAAGCAATTTGAATGCTGCAGCCAACACTTTAGGATAGGATAGGATAGGATAGGATAGGAACTTTATTGTCACTTGCACAGAAGTACAGGCGAAATTTCGTTAAGGAGTATAGCCTCCGGGCCGCAGCAAAATGTTTGCGCCGCCACACGCTTTCCTGAAAGTTAATTTGCAAGTTGCAATACATACATTTGACACACAGTCACATCATACATTTTGACTTTTGTACACAGTACACGTGGAAACATGCTGGAATTTTTTCATGGACACATAGGGAGGGGAGGGGGGGTTACAAAGATAAGGTGCAGAGGCAGACGGTAGATGGGGGGCGGGTAGGGAGGGGAGTGTGTGTGCATCAGTCTATGAGAAGTGTTTGCGATTTGTATGACCTAGACTGCCAGGATGTTTACAGGTCAGTTCATCAGTTGTCCTTGAAGGGAGATACGAGCTGCATAGGAATTTGATAGGAGCACAGCTGCAGAGCTATTCTTCTAGGCCGGGAGAGGGGGGGGGGGGGGCGAGGGACAGAAACAATACAGCCAATATGCAAGAAGCAATTTTATCGATCCGCGTTGAATTTATCTGGATCAGTAGTCAATCGGACTGGTATTGGTGCTCATCATCCCCTGCAGATGCATGGAGTAGCTTCAACATCTCCTCAAGCTTGACAGACAGTCCCTTCACCAATCTCAACAGGTGTTCGGACTGTCTTCCGATGTTATCACTTCGTCTCTGTTCCTCCTCAGATCGGGCTGAGATGTCACTGATCAGTCCTTCGATCCGAGCTATCTTCTGATGGAATTCCGTCAGCCGAGTACCCATGAACCTGTGGTGCTGTTTTATCTCCACGCTTAGCGGTAGTGCCGATCTGCCAGCAGCGGTTTTTCCAATTCTCTGATAGATCAGGGCAATACCCAGGCCAGTCAATAGTATCCCTGCTATCAATGTCCAATAGATAAATAGATCCTCCACGTCTTCCAGGGACAGCGCTTCCAGGCATACCAGACGCCAGGAGTCCCAAGCATCTCGGACATACCCTGCAGCGAATGTCCCCTCAGGGCAGAGTGGTTCTCCCGGTGATTCTTTTCTTTGTGGGAAAATTTTGTCCAATGCACTGTGTAGTGTGGCTCCGTCTGTTATTTCGAAAATGCCCACTTCTGCCGTAGAGTCCATGAGTGTAGTCGACGCGTGCTTCAATAAAAACTCCGTTCTCAATTTGTTCTGGTTTTTATCTTTTACTGAAGATCTTCTCCGTTGAACAAATACACAAAAACATAAACCCAAACAAGCACGGTCAAAAACTAGTGTGCTCTCCTGGCTCCACAGCTTCAACTAAAAACTCAAATAAGCACACGCAAGCTATTCTTACAGCCAATCAGAGGCCAGCGCTGTGGAGACACTTGTTCTTAGCCAATACAATAGTTCTGTTATAAATGGCTCTAACACACTGAGTGACCAGTTAATAAGCTCCATCTCAAAAAAAAATATCCCAAGAGTAGCAGAGCAGGGTGCTCAGGAAAGAAAATCACAAAGACGAGACGAGAGAAACAAAAAAGCAAGCCAAGAGACAGTAGGAGCAGTCAGAAACACGTCTGCACTCCTCAGAAGCAGACACTTTGAACTTGAGGCAACGTAAATGCATTGTGCACTGCCTAAATCTAGTCATCAAGAACTCCATTGAAGCAACTCCTGGCCTTGATGAAATTAGAGCCCTGAGCAGGAGGATCGTGACTCTTTTTAGGACAAGCACAAGTGCAAAAGAGAGACAGCCAAATGCAGCAGCAACTGGGCCACAATGCAAAGGAACTTAAATTGGAGGTGGACACACGCTGGAACAGCACCCTGGACATGTTTCAACACCTCTATGAGGAAAGAGATGCAGTGGCAGCAGCTTTAGCATCACTCAACACAGACGTGACTTCTCTGAGCAGCCAGCAATTTGAAAACACAGGAGAATGCATCAAGGTATGTATTAGAAAATCTAAATTGATCACTGAATGCAGACTATGTAGTTTATTGCACAGTCGTTGCAACTGAAACTGAACATTGAAATCAAGGTCCCCACACAGTTTGTGCATTTAGACAATATCTATATCCCTGTTGTTTCAGCTGCTGGCTGCATTCCAGGTGGCAACTGAAGAGAAGAGAGTGTCCACATCAAGGACATCCCCCCTCTACCGTGTGCTGCAACATACAACCGAACAACTCCATCCACAACTCACCACCCCCGTGGCACAACACCTGGCACCTTATCAGATGCTTGGGAGAGAGATTGCATGATAAGGAAAAAGAGAGTTCACTGGCAGTCGCTACACTGTTGGATCCACGCTTCAAAACATTTGGATTCACCAGTCCAAGAGTGGCAGCTGGTGTCAAAGAGCGTCTGATATCAGAATGCACAAATCTTATCAACATACACAATGCTCAGCAGCAGCAGCAGCTTCCACAGGTATTTCTTCTTTGATTATGAATAAGGAATGACTGACATTTCTGGTGATGATGATCTTCAATATTTTTTAGGAGTTGACCTGTGGACACTGTTGGATCAGGATGCTAACAGAGCCAGGCAAATGCAAAGTGCCACAGCTAACGCAATGGTGGAAGTGAACCGGTACCTTGCTGATCCTCCCCTGGAAAGAACTGAGGATCCCCTCACATACTGGACCACCCACAAAACTGTGCACCCAAATCTGTATCACGTAGCCAAGCATTTTGTGTGCACCCCAGCCTCATCTGTGCTGTGAGAACGGGCTTTATTCAAGGCTGGGGAAATGGTTTGTAAAAGAAGAAACCGATTGCGTCCAAAAACTGTAGAAAAATAAACAGTTACTCAAGCACACCCACTGCCCTGTTCTTCAAGCACCCTCTTTACCCATGTACACATAAACCTCTTTACCAAGGAAGGCCAAAATATACCATGACATAATCTGTATTTGCACCAGTACCATGTGAAAATAACATCAGTCTGTATTTGTAGAACATATCTGATATCATGAATGTACCAGCACCATCTCAATGTTCAAAATATAAGTGAAGATTATGTAGGGTTACAATCAGCCATGCCAAATAACAAACATGGTTTAATCCACTTGAAACCACATTATTATCAGGTGCAGTCAAACAGAAAAGTTATATAAATCTAGCTCCATGACAGTCAGACTCTGAGTCAGATGTGTGTGTTTTGGTTTGGGAAAAAAATCACATGATTCATGACATATGAACAACTTTACTGCTTCATTCAACCCTGTCATTGATTCAGTTGTCTTGCAACAATGCAGCGTGGGTTCGATTCCCGTCAGAGCTGTGTGTTATTTAGTTCATGAATTAGATATTTGGAATGAGATCACATTTACCATCTGGGGACTGAACATCCAGTATTCAACATCTTTTAAGCTATGGACTATTTAGACTTGTTTTAGGATAGCTTATGATTCATAACACAAAATATCAGGCCAAGTATATTGCTGTTTCCTACAACAATCAGATGTGTCAAATCATGGCAGCCTATGTATTTAATATGTATATTTTATATTTGTATTTTATTGTGTCAGCTTGAAACCATACAAACATGTAGTGTAGTCAAACAAGAATGTGCATGGACAATCAAATCCCAAACAATCCATGAGCCAATAAATTACACATCTTGATTGCACTTCATTTTATTGACCACTAGTGATGTTACGTCTGACACCGAAGCCCCGAGGCCTGTATCGAGTAAAGGGGGCGTGTTCAAATGAAGCCTGTGCCGAAGCCTGTGTCAGTTGTCAGAATATCACATGACCACCGGCAAACGAGGCCCCGTTTCTTTGCAATCACGTGACTGCCTCGCTTTGTGATTCGACCGATTCGAATTTCAGAAAAAGGCTCGCGAAACAGAGTGTTTTGTGTGACTGGGTTAAAAATGGAGCCACCAAAAAAGCGGAAGACATCAGCAATGTGGGATCATTTTGACATGATATCTCCCAATAAGGTAAAGTATAATGTAATCACATGGAGGATGGATAGAATTATATAATATATAATATAAAAATATGTGTGTATGTATATTTATGTGTGTGTGTGTGTTGTTTCAGAAGATATGAATTCTTGCACATAGAATATACACATATCCTCATATCAATGTTATTGTTGAAGGTGAAATGCCGCCTGTGCCTGAGAGAGCTCTGCTACAGCAACAACACAACTTGTATGTTGAGGCACTATCGTGCATTCCATGAGAATGAACAGGCACATCCCAGGCCAAGTAATATACCCCTCATCTCATTCAATATAATACCCCTCATTGTGGCTGACATAATGTTGTAATATTAACATGACATAATCATCTCTGTAGGTACCAGGAAACATGAGGTGGATGAAGCCTTGGTTAATATGATTGTTAAAGATTCACAACCTTTCACAGTGGTGGAAGATGAGGGATTTAGGAACCTCATCCATGTCCTTGATCCAACTTACACTCTTCCAACAAGACAGGTACAGTATGCACTGCATATGTATGATGCTAGTGTTAGTACTACTATTAAAAGGATTTAGATGTAGTATTAGGTGAGTTAACATGTGTTGTGTCTGTGGTGTAGTTGGTAGACTGTTTGCTCTTCAACCCCAGGGTTGATGGTTCAATCCCCCCCATGCCTGTGTATGTCCTAGGGCAACATGCAAAATCTTTCTTTTCCTTTTTTCTTTTCCAGGCTCTAAAGGCTATGGTGGAACAGAAATATAACACCGCAAAGGAAAAGGCAAAGGAAGAGGTCCAGAAGGCTGCAGCTGTAAGTCTGACAACAGACATGTGGACATCTCTTAACATGGAGGCCTATCTGAGTTTAACATGCCACTTTATTACAGAGGAGGACACCCTAGATACCACCTTGCTAGGTGTAGAACATTTTCCACAGAGTCACACAGCTGAAAACTTGGCACAAGTTACAGATAAAATCATAGAAGAGTGGCGAATCAAGGGCAAAATGAGATGCTTGGTCACAGATGCTGCATCGAACATGATAGCCTGTGCCAGAACACTTCAGGTGAGGCACAGTATCTGTGTTGCCCATTCACTCAACTTAATTGTTCGCAAGTCACTTGACCAGGTACCGCTCTTAACGGACCTACGGGCAAAATCCAGAAAAATTGTAACTCACTTCCGAACAAGCACTACAGCAAAGGAACGTTTGGGCCAGATGCAGGAATCAATGGGCAGACAAAAACACAAACTAATAATCGAAGTAGAAACCAGATGGAACAGCACTCTATTCATGCTACGGCGCCTGTTTGAACAGCGTGAATCTGTTGGTGCGTCCCTTGCATCCCTTTCCACAGACATTCTACCACTCACTTCACGGGAGTATGATGCCATAGAGGAAGCAATAAAAGTGTTGGGCCCTCTCCACCAAGCCACAGTGGAATTATCTGAGGAGAAGCGTGTGTCAGCCTCAAAAGTTATACCACTCATGAAGATGCTTCACCACACAGTACAGTGTGAGGCCTCACATGTAAAAACTGACTCTGCCAAACTGTTAGCCGACAATCTCATACGTCGACTAAAAGACCACATGGCAAGCGTGGAAAGTCAGAGTGTATTGACACTGGCAACATTGCTGGACCCCAGATTTAAAGTCCTGGCATTCCACAGCCAGTTGAAATCAAATGAGGCAGTCAAACGACTGAAGAGGGAATGAGTGAATGTACTTACATCACACCACATTCCTTCACAGGGCCCTCCGTCAGCCACCTGTGGTGACACTCCACCAGGGCCTTCAACACCATCAACATCCAGCTCAGGTAGGCGCTCATATGATGTCATTAATATTTGTGAATGTTTATTGCAATAATGTTATGTACTCTTTTGCAGGAGGTAGTGACCTGTGGGAGCTTTTTGACCACACTGTGACTCAGGGCTGTGGACAGTCCAGTGCCGAAGCAGAAGCCATAGTTGAAGTCCAAAGATACCTTGCAGAACAGAACATTCCAAGACAACAGGACCCTTTACTGTACTGGCATACACAGAAGCATGTCTATCCACACATATACAAACTGGCTCTGCAGTTTCTGTGCACACCGGCTTCGTCTGTCCCCTGTGAGAGGGTGTTTTCCAAGGCTGGGGAAATTGTGTCAAAAAAGAGGAATCGCCTGAGCCCAAACACTGTGAAAACATTATTGTTCTTAAAGAAAAATCAATAAAGCCACCCCACCACCACCACATGGCCCAGTCACACAAGCACCTCCATAAATATATATACATAAATATACATATACATATAATTGTAAATATACAATTAGTATACATATTAATTAAAGAGAGCACAGATTTATGTAGACCACAATCAGGATAGATTTATTTCATTTATCTACACCCCGGGAATTCTGACAACCCTTAGAACACATACATTATCACAGTCGAATTGCTTTACATCAAATGACCAGCAGATGGCAGTGCTCCCAAATGAGGTGTTAAATGGGGCTTCGTTTGATCAGCCTTTAGGCAAAGCAATTGCACTGAATGATTCGATACGTTCACGGGGCTTCGTCGCAACATCACTATTGACCACTAGATGTCCTACTTGAGCACTGTGTCATTGAAGCCTCGGGTAATGAACCATTTTTTTGAATCATGTGTCGAAGCCTCAACAAAGCCTCCATCAGCCATCACTGCCTGCTGCAGGAGGTTGTTAAAAGGACGAGACAGAGAGAGAAAAACCAAAGCTAATATCAGAGTGTGAAAGTACAAACATGGTGTGAAACTGTTTGGAGCTGCTCGTGTTTTCTTCTCTGACATGTCAGTTTTTTAGAACAGCCTGCTCCAGAGAGACAAACATCATTCACCATGTCACACTCCTTCCATTTCATAGTGATTGGTTTAACTGTTCTTCAAGGGAAGTTCAGTGACTTGGAAATTCTCTTGTATCCAGCCACTGATTTCTGCTTTTCAATCCCATTTTCTCAGAGACACTCAGTGTTGTTCTGTCTTCATGGTGGAGAGTTTCTCTGCTCACTCACCAAAAGCTGGATCCTCCAGATGCAGGTGTATTTATACTACAATCACCTGAAAGCCCTTGGCTGCACACAGGTGATCTCCATTTATCTAATTATGGGACTTTCAAACCAGCTGGCTTCACCACTGATGATTTAGATGTGTCCTGAGTGTTTTGTGTTTTAAATTAATAATGAATTCAGATCACATTATTGAGATCTGTTTAACTTTGACTTTTTTCTGTTTGCGAGTATCAAAAAAGATTAAATTAGATTCCCTTTGATTCAATGTTATGTTGTTGTACAACACTGAATCAAATGGAATTTAAATTAATTTCCAAGCAGGTGAAACATCTGCACTTTAAATCAACAGCTACACAATGACATAAACATTTAACAGAAAAAAAGAAAAAGAAAAGTATTAATCCATTTAGATAAGAAACTGTAGATTTTAGTGACACTTTCCAAAGTGAGTTGTTCTCTCTCACACACTTCTCTCTCTGTTCTGGCCTCTTAAATAAAGCTTGATAAGCAGTGGCAGTTATTTCTATGGTAATTCACCAAATAAACACATCACACATACTTAGGTCATGAAGCTGGAAATCAGATTTCTGACCATGAACAGGGCTCAGTAAACTAGACTTTATGTCTGGTTCAGTGTAGCTGCCTGACAAACTCTCCACTTGTTAAATGAAGTGATTCAGTTACACTGACATTAAACAGCTGTGAGCTTCAGCCAGTGGGATGTGAAGAGGAAGCAGCAGATGAAACACTGCTCTTAAGGTGAGTGACATACAGTGGCTACAGGAAGTATTCAGACCCCTTCAGTTTTTGCAGACTTCACTGTTGTAGATTTCATTTTAAATAGATAAAATCAGCATTTTGTTAACCAGTCAGTATAGATTGAAAATGGGCCTGATTCACATTTGGTTAATTATCTATTTGAAATTTATTTGCTTTTATCACTTAACAATAGGATGAAAAAATACAGCACAGAAACTTCTCTCTTCACCATCTTTTAGTGGAGAGCGTGGTACAAAGTCATGTTAGGAGCCGACAGTCTCTCCCTCCTTCCTCATGTTTCTGGGAGAAACAGTGTTTCTTGTTTGTCCCCTGTTTGTCTGTGTTCTTGTCTGTGTGTGTGTGTAGGCCTGGGTGTGGCTGACTTACTTTGGGTTTCCCTCCAGAGCTCCTGCTCACCTGTCTGCAATCACCTCATCAGCCACACCCTCAGCCTGCAGTGTATTAACACCACTTCTTCTCTCCACACCATGTTGTCAGTTCACAGTAGTGTTAATACTCCTGTTAATGATAATGTTTGATGTGAGCAGGTTGATAAAGCTCAGTGTTGATTAAATGGAGAAGCTGAATTCTCCCTCCACCTGTGTCTGTGACACAGAGTCTGACACTTCACATAAATTCTACTAGTGAAGACAATAAACAGTGTGTGTCCCACTGCTGATCACTGTAAACCTCCATTTCTGTCAGGAGGACATATGAACTGGATTCTCTCATCCTGTCGTCCTTTGCTTTTTCCTTTACCTTCAGTAGCAACTTTCAAATACACTTTAACATTTGTTTCACAGTTTAATTTGATGTAATGTAAACAAATGATGTAAACAAATATTTGATCAGTTTACTTAGTCCTGTTCTATCCCACCACATTGTGTCCTCTCAGAGATAATGATGCCATCCATTAGTTTCCCTGATACAAATCTATTTAACCTGTTATAAATCAAAGGCAGGTGCATTTCTGCTGATTAGAAATAATGAATTAACTTGACTCCACTGAATGAGAAGCTCACTGTCGTTCAGTCCTTGTGTGGTCTGAGGTTTCCTCCTGATCCATGGTCTACCACAGAGGTGAACCATGCACTTCAACACAAGACTTGTGATACACAGTGGCATGCTGGGAGAGCTTCTAAAACAATATGAAGATAAACTAAAGACAGAAACAACAACACACGTGTGCTTAGTTCAGAACCAGACCAGAGAGTATAGGAGCATGATCGAGGAGAGAAATGATAGCACAGTAATTGTGCATGTGGACTTTTCTGAGGGGTGGAGATGCAAGTATAGTTCTGAGGTGCAGTCATTCCACTTTGGTCAGAACCTCCCACAGCTCAACCTGCACACTGGCATGTACTATACAAAAGAACAGAAGACAGGCTTTTGCACAGAGTCAGAATCATCAAGATGCATCTGCCATTTGGACTCACATGGAACCAGTCCTGAAAGATATTAGCTTAAAGTTTCCAAAAGTTGACACAATTCACTTTTGGTCAGATGGCCCCAGCAAGCAATACAAAAACAAAAATAACTTTTCTCTCCTCTGCAGTGTCCCTCCAACTCTAGGTTTCAAGAGAACAACCTGGAACTTCTTCCCCACCTCACATGGGAAGGGAGCACCAGATGGCATAGGAGGTACTGTGAAAAGGGCTGCAGACATCCTTATACTGCGGGGGAATGACATTGTGAATGGGAATATTTTCCATGATCAGCATTAAAAAAAAAGACATGAATGATAAGCACACAATCAAACCGCTGGGCTTATGGGTATGATTACTTGTCGTCCCAATTTCACAAACATATCATTTGGACAAAACATTTCAAAAAATTAACTTCTAAACTAGACACTGACATGAACTACTAACATACTGACTTACTGAAAACCTTGGAGGTGATCTGGACTTTCCTGTAGTTTCCTCTTGTCCTTGTAACAGCAGTAGCTCCTCCCTTCCTTGTCAATAATTGTGCGGAAATGTCTGAGTGGTTCTTTCTTCCTAAATCATGAGCAAGTCCTGTCCAGTCCAACTGTTTCTGCTCCTGTTTGACTTCTGAACTTGTCTCTGGCTGTGTGTCCACTTACTGCAGCCTGTGACATCAGACTGTAGAATGTTGATACATCAAAGGCATCAAAGGACAACACAGAGTCCACACATCTCAGACTTACTGGGAGATTATTTCAAAGTTTAGAGGCTGCAAACTGGAAAGCACAATCTTCCTGAGTCTTAAAACATGTCCGAGGTACATTTAGAAAGTCAGCACACTATACAGGGACAGTGATACACCTGGATGTGTTTCATCCAAAATAAAAATACTACCTTCTTCAACTAATACTGTATGTCAGCTTTCAGGGAGTCTTAAGACCCCAACCACCAACAGTGCGAGCTGCACACTGAATGTAATATTTCAGTGCTCTTTGAATTAACTTTTTCCCAGTTAAGCAGGAAAAGTTTGGTTTGCATTATCAGTAACATAACACAGCTCTGATATGGCTGTAATTGATCAGTAAACAGTGACATAAGGCTGATATCCCAAAGTACAAACAAGAGCACAGGAGTGAGACTAAACTCCAAACTGTAGAGACTGAGGTAGAAGCTGCAAAAGTCCTGAGAGCTGAAAACAGAGAGACGTTTTAGAACAGAGCTTTCTCTCTAATCTTCAGCATAGATACACAAGTTTAGCTACTGAAGACACAGCTAAGGACAGGAGAATGTTAAGAGTTGGAAATGGCCGGCTGTGTTACCAAGCCGGGTCACAGCAGCAGTGCAGCCATCCCCTACTACCCTGGAACATTGTGTTCCCAGAATGCAGGTTTACTTGTGGTTCCTAAAGTCTCCAATAGAGAGAATGGGAGGCAGAGCCCTCAGATATCAGGCTCCTCTACTGTGGAACCATCTACTAGTTTGGCTCTTGGAGGCAGACGCCCTCTCCATGTTTAAGAGGAGGCTTAAAACTTTCCCTTTTGATGAACCTTATAGTCAGAGCTGAGTAAGGCTTTCCTGAATGAGCCACTAGTTATGCTGCTATAGGTCTACACTGCTGGAAGACTTCCCATGATGCACTGATTTCCTCTCTCCTCCTCTCCCTCTCCATCTGTACACATTCATATCCCATTAATGTATGTTACTAACTTGGCTTCTTCTCTCTCCCATGGTGTTGTGCTTTCTCGTCTCTGCAGTTACTTCCACCTCCAGAGCTGCAGAGTCTGGATCTGTGGCTGCAGGCAAACTACTGTTCCAATTATTAGTCTCAATAATTGTTATTGTCTTATTATCATTAGTTTTATTGTTGTTGTTGTTGTTGTTAATCTCATTATCAGCTCTATTACTAGTCATATTTGACTGAGTTGACTATTGACTTAAAACACATTTCATCATGACTGGCCTCAGCATGGCAGGTAATGGAAAAACTTATATTCTACTTTTCAGGGCAGCCCTGTAATGAAGGGTCTAAGGTGCTGAACATCGACTACAACATGCCAGGTTCAAATTCCTTTGGGCTCTTTGATAAATTTGTCTCTAGCTGATTTCCTGTCATCTCTCTACTGTCCATAATAAAGGAATAAAAATACCTCAAATGTCTTTAAGATACAGTCACATATACACATGCAAAGCACTGGTGGTTGATCTTCAACATAAATGATAAAAAGACTTGGAGGACGCCTGTTTCAACTATATAAGTCAGACTCCTGAAGCCTCATGTTTGCTTCTTTGGAAGTCCCTTTTACACAGGACATGGACTGTGGATTTTATGCTCCATCATTTAGGAGGATCCAAAGCAACAACTACAAATGATTTCAATTTACATAAAAGCATGTGAATGTTTTTGATCATTTGAAGTTTAAAAGACAAACTTGAAAAGATAAGCACCTTTCCTTTAACACAAACCATAATGCTTTGAAACAAAAAAAATGGAAACCTAAGTTGACAATAGAAAAATCTCACAGATACAATCAGCATAAATAAACTGAACATGTACTGAAACCTTTGGGCTGAAGTTCTTGTGTGATTAGACATCATGTCAATTTAACAAACACATCCCACTGAACTGAAACACTGACATCAACTAAAAAAGGTCTGACTTACTGAAAACCTTGGAGGTGATCTGGACTTTCCTGTACTTTCCTCTTGTCCTTGTAACAGCAGTAGCTCCTCCCTTCCTTGTCAATAATTGTGCAGAAATATCTGAGTGCTTCTTTCTTCCTAAATCATGAGCAAGTCCTGTCCAGTCCAACTGTTTCTGCTCCTGTTTGACTTCTGAACTTGTCTCTGGCTGTGTGTCCACTTACTGCAGCCTGTGACATCAGACTGTAGAATGTTGATACATCAAAGAACACACACACACACACACACACATCTTGTTTAGATGTAACAGAGCCCACAGCCATTCTGAAGAATGACACAATCAGAAAATACATTTGGCCTTTGAGGAATTTAATTGTCTGCCTGCTCCAAATGCTATGCTAGGTCTATGTGGAGCAGCTTGTGTGATACATTATGTTTCTGTTTGTTTTCTATGAAACTGTGAATATTATTAGCTGACTGGATGAATAGAACACAAGAGAGATTTGTTTGTGCAGATAGATGAGACCTTAATGTGTCTACTAACCCTTATTTTAATGCACACACACACTTTGTTCTGCAAGTAGTAGTTGTCAGAGCAGCATCAGGTAAAACAATGAAGAATAATCAATACAGATCCTGATTTGCTGTAAGTCCTATATTCTCCATGATGGTGTGTGTGTGTGTGTGTGTGAGGTGTTTAGGGAACTGACAAAATCATCTTGACATCTTTACGGGAAAAGAAGGATCAAAGGATTCTTCTGTTTTTCCGTGTAAATCTGTGTAAAAAGCAGAAAAGATCTAGAGCGTGGCTCCATTTTAGCAGCATCGATGCTAACAGTGCACAATGCAAAATATGTATTGACATGAAGGACACTCTGCCAAAGCTTTCTGACTTGGCAACAAGTTATCTCTGTATGCAAGCAACATCCACACTCTCAGAACGTACCTTTCCATCCATCCAGTATCAGGATACAGTTCAGAAAAGTTGTGTATTGATTTAAGCTCTGAATCTGACAGCACATTACACAGCTCTCTCTCCACTCTGAGGTGTGACCTCCAACAGTGGATGATTCACAGTAAAGTTGCAGACACTCTGTGATACTTCTCTGATGCTAATGACTCTTGGAGCTTTACTTTCCTCTGCTGTTGGTCTCTGTCCTGAATAAAGAGCAGTGAGAGAGCCTCTTAAAAAACGACAAGGAAAAAACACAAGCGGGAGAGGAGGCTGGGATTTAGCACGCGGCAAGCCAAGGGAGGCGTACCGCGACGGTGGTAGCTTGGACGACTAGGGTCCTCAGCTGCTCTCTGAGACAGGCCTGTTCTGACTCTTGTTTCTCTTCATAACGCACAAGTCTTTCGCCTTTTACTAAAGACTTCCGTGGAGAGGAACACCAATGAGTTGAAGTTGTTTTTGGCTGGCTTGGCCTTATGGCTGAGCCTTTTGAGTTGGTGAAGAGTCAAACATCTTTATAGAGCGCCACAAGTGTGAGCTCCCCTGTCTGACTTTGCTCTTTCTTTGCGGAAGAAATGTGTGCTAGATGTCATTGTGTCGATGTCATTTCGCTGGTATACTTTATTTTTAGGCTTTGGTGGGGATGCTGGCATCTTTGAGACAAGAAAAGTGTACCACGTGGGCCTTTGCTTTCTTTCCCAAGAGACAGCTTGACTAGTGGCATTTTACACAGTGTTCCTTTGTTTTTGGCAGAGCAGTGCATGATGGGTGGATCCAACAAAGCGCGTTTGCCGCACGCCGCAGCCTATTTGCAGCAGTGTTTGTGTCTTTTCAGCCATAAATGTAACAGACAAAGGGGAGCTGATGCTCAAGGCACTGAAATGTGGGATTATGCATTGTAGGCACCGTCAGCCAGAGCGCTGTGCCTGGTGACCACCACCCGCTCTCTTCCAACTGCAGCTCATACTTACCTGGCAGGGGAGATACCATGATCAACAAGGTGGTTCTCCCAGGGTGAGACTCAGCCATTGCACTCCGGCTGTGCTGACTCCTGCGAATTCCCCAAATGTGGGAATCTCTACTGCATAATTTCTGGTAGTGGGGTATTTGTCTTCACAGGTTTTTATTGAGAAATATAATTTTTTCTACTGTCACAGGCTTCAGTCGGCTCCTCTTCTGGCTGACCAGCTCCCCAGCTTTGGAAAATATCCTTTCACAGGGAACACATGATGCTGGGATGCACAGATAATTGCATGCAAGTTTCATGCCACTCAGTACTTCAGGGGATCCTCTGCTCTTGTCAGAATTTGTTCTTTCAAATATCTATGACACAGTCAGTAAAACAATGAATGACTGAATAAAACAACTGATGTTTCAACAGTAATCAACATGCATACCTCTGGATCTCCACTGCAGCGCTGACAGATGCACTGCTGGTGCGGTGCTGAGACTCTACATAGTTGTCCAGTAAAGCCCACAAGTTGTAATTTTCTTCACCAGCACTGGCAGATGTTGTTGCAGTCTCCAGTGGCACATCTTCTGCCGACCCATCAATAAGACTGGCACACTCTCGTGTCAGCCTTTCTACAGCAGCCTGAGCATTGCTTTGATTAGTAAAGCCAGCCTGTTTAAACCGTGGATCCAAGATGGTGGCCACAGACAGGGAGTTCACCTTTTCCAAGCCACTGAATTTTTCATTCAAATTAGTTTTCAAATGGTTGGCAAGCATGGCACCAATACAAGGAGCCATTTGGGCACGTTCGGCAGAAATTACATGTCTCAGCATTTTGGCTATAGGAATTGCCTTTGACCCCGACACTCTCCTTTCCTCAGAAAGCTCAACAGTTGCCTGATAGAATGGCCTTAAAACTGTCAGGCACTGGTTGATTGCTGCATAGTCATCAGCAGTGAAAGGCACTATGTCAGTGCTAAGTGATGCCAGGGCTGTCCCTAAAGGTTCTCTCTGCTCATAAAGCCTATGGAGCATGGCATAAATGCTGTTCCATCTGGTTTCAACCTCTTGAACAAGATTTTTTTAAGGGCATGCCCATGTTAGCTTGAATAGAGCACAACTTTTCCTTTGCTTTTGAACTGGACTTGAAGTGTGCCACTATTTTGCAGGCCCTACTGCGCATGTTTTCCAGCTCAGAAGTCTGACAGAGTGATTTTTTGACAATGAGATTCAGCGTGTGGGCACAGCAATAAATATGTCTAACATTTAACTGAGTCACACTTGCCACAATATTGTAAGCTCCATCAGTAACCATCCCACAGACCTTTTCAGTGATTCCCCACTCTGTCATCAAATTTGCAATTGCATCTGAAATGTTAGCTGCTGTGTGGGTCAAAGGAAAATACTGCACACCTAAAAGCACAGTAGCCAGATCTAGGCTGTCTGACACATAATGGTAAGTGACACCAAGGTACGCATCCATGTTGACTGATGTCTACATGTCACCAGTCAAACTAACAGCTGAAGTCTGCTTAATTTCTGCCAAGGCCTTCTCTTTGGTTACAGTGTACCTTGCTTCCACCATTGCCTTTACAGCTTTGCTGCTTGGAATGGAGTATGATGGGTCCAGGATTTTAATGAAGTTTTGTAACCCTTCATCCTCAACAATAGAAAAACGCTGACCATCTTTAACTATCATGTCCACCAAGGCCTCATCCAGCTTCTGTTTTCTGGACACTGTGTGGGAGAAAGATTGCTATATGAATATGATACACAACATCTACAATAAATAGACACACACATACATATATACAGTATATATACATATATATTTAGCTTACTGTCAGGATTTCCAGTGTTGACAGGGTCACTGGTTTGCTGGGTATGATTGTCATCATGCCTGGCACGCAAGTGTCTCAGCATAGATGATGTGTTGTTGCTGTAAGACAACTCTTATGTGCAGAGCAAACACTGCACATATAAGCAGTTGTAATTTTGAGACCCATTTAAAGATTAAAAATACAATTCAATTATGGAAACATAAAATGTATGAGATCAAAATGATCCCAAACGTTAGAACATCGCTTATTGGTGGTACTCGCCAAGAAACTTAACACTCAAACAAAATACTCTCACTCTCCAAATCTCTATGTCCTCACAACCCCATTTTGAAGCATAATGATGTATCTTATATTGCTGGTATGGCACCAAACCACTCAAATCTGTCAAAACTGTCAAGCTGTCATTGGCTCAGAATGCATTGAAACGCCATGAGCCAATGACACACACGGAAAGACTATGAGCCAATGAAAGGCTTCGAAACATTTTGAAGCAATGAAGCGTAAAGCGAAACAGCGATAACGTTCAAAGCTTTGAACGTCATCAGTCACGTGACACTGGTGTTTTGATACAAGCTCCGACACAGCGTTTCGTATCACTCCGCTTCAGGAAGAGTGACACAAGCTCCACAGCCTCGGTATCATTTGTCCATCACTACATTTTTTTTTTACCTGTAAATAAATGCACCGTTCAAATGCTATTTGCGACTCCAGCCATCATTTTTTTTATTCCTTAAACTAAAAAGAAAACCCACGTTTGTGTGACAATAATACAGCTAAGCCACCAGGCGGGGGTGGGTAGCTGCAGCCTCACCACATCTACTTTTGACCTCAGCTGTGTCTGATGTGCATCAATAAACAGTGAAAACTTTCCTTTTCTTTCACTGTTTGTTTATATTTGTTGACTGAACAGGAGTCTTCTGCCCTCCAGTGGTCACTGTCAGTAACTACAACTCTGCACACACAGCACTGACAATGATACTGATCTTAACACTGACATTATTCCACATTTACTAACTTATTTTAGCTCTAATGTTCATCAGTCTGATAATGACTCTCTGTATGTGAACACACATATTATTACACTGCTATAAATACTGATGTCTGACTGATGGACAAATAATCAGAGAGTTTACTGCCCTCCAGTGGTCACACTGACAAGTGTCCAACAGGACTCACACTGATTATTAGGATCAATATGTACCAATCAGTACTGATGACATCAGCAGGAAGATGAGGACTGGTCATAGTTTGTATAATGTTCGATGTATTATTCCATCCATGTTTTCTGTACAAGCAGATACACTGTGAAAAAAACTAAAAGGATCACTGTAAAATGATATACAGGAGATGCACTGTAAAAAAATTCTAACATTGATTATCAGGAAATATGCTGTAAAAGAATTTAATGGAGGCTGTGCACTGTGTAAAATGGCAACAAAGCTGACAGGATATATCCAATAAAAAAATGATGGTCATAGATGAGCTCTGGACTTGAAAAACTCTTTAAATATTTTTGAAATAAACTTCACAGCTTCTTGTTTTAGTCAAATTTAAGCTGCTGGTTTTCACTCTCATCTTTTCTGAGTCTGTTTTTTAAGTTGACTTTTAAAATTCATAGAATCGAGGCTCAAACTCTTCAGAGTAGTCAGGAGTTTTTTAACTCTGTGAACCTCTGAAAGACAGTTTGACAAGTTTCTATCTTTGTTTTTTCTCAGATCTTTCAGATAAACTGTGGCAGCATTTTAGTTTGAACTGAATCAGCTCAGTTGTCCCAAGATTCAGAGAAAGACAAACACTGATGTTCACAATGATGCTTTTAATGTGAAAGGACAAGATCATGATTAGAATCTTAAAAAAGTAAAAGTCAGCAACATTTTTCTCCTGTAATAATCGTAGCTTCCATCTTTAAAGGACTGGAAGAGGAAGAAGTTTACAAGGAATCATTTAGAAGAGTTTAACAAATAAACTGCTTGAATACATGAATCTGAAAAGGTGTGTGTGAATGAAAGAGACAGACATGTACAGGCTGAACTATCTGTTCAACAGTGAGAGAGTTTCTCTAACAGGAGGAGACTCTCTCTGCTACACTCTACGCAGAGACACTGAGGAACCAGACCACAACAACCTGAACCCAGGATACAGAGGTTCAGTGAATGTGGTGTTGAAGGTGTAGAGGTGGATCAGTGAGTCAGAGGAGACTCTGTAGAAGGACAGAGAGCCAGCAGGACAGTCCACATACACTGCTACTCTGCCAGAGACAGAGGAAGATGATGAAGATGAGGAGGAGACAGGTGTCTTTCTGTTATTGTGCCAAACAAAGTAACGACCATCAGAGCAGAACAGACTCCAGGACTGATCGTTGTCTCCAAACACACACTTTCCTCTGTCTCCTTTCCTTCTGATTCCTCTGTAACTCACTGATACATGAACCTTTCCTCTCCACTCGACCTCCCAGTAACAGCAACCAGTCAGACCATTACTACACAGCAGCTGAGGACACTGGTCAAATCTGTCTGGATGATCAGGATATGACTGATCCTCCTTCACACGTGTCACCTTCCTGTTGTTGTCAGACAGTTTGATCTCTCTGTTTACTGTGTTTGTGTCGATGGTGAGTTCACAGAAATCTGATGGAGAGAAGAAGACACAACACAGCTGCAGTTATTGATCTATCACCTGATCATTGATTGACACTTTGAAGATGGTTGAATGTGAGCTGCTTTGTTTTCAGGAATCAAATGAAAACCACACTTACACTTCCTCAGACCTGGACTCAACCATCGGACTCCACCAGGCTTTACCCTGAAAGGAGGAGGGGGGTCAGACCAGCACGTTCTCTTTCAGCATGCAAACATGGACATTACATGGCTCTCATACACAGATGGTTTGATTATTCTGTTCATTCAGCAAAGAGACAAAGGACCTGGAGTCCTTATGTTGGAATTATACGGAGCAGGGAGGTGACATGGAGGAAAGATTTCATCATTTGTCTTCTCCATTTGATATCACTTTTGGTGTGAGACACAACAAAAGATCTCAGAATGACAAGATCAGGATCTCAGAGAGGTTCAGCTGATTACTGATCATGGATATTTTAGAAGACAGAGACATGATCAGAGACCTGATTTCATTTCCTCCTTGGTTTGAGACACTGGCAGATGAATGTCTCTGAGCAGTGTAGATGGTCTTATTATTGTTGGTATGTTATTATTAGTGTGTCAGCACTGAACAGGTATCTAAAGTCTTTGGGGTTGTTGTGGTGAAAGTGGCTCTGTTGGTTCAGGAGCAGTTCAACCAGCTGCAGCTCAAAAGTTTCCACGCTGGCTTTGTGCTGATGCAGCATGAAATCCAGTCTGAGAAAGTCCTACTCAGGTCACAGAAAACAGCTGACCACACCTGATTTAATGATTGTCACATATTTTCTCTTAAATATGACACAGTGAGTCATGATGAGATACTGAAGTCAGAAATAGAGAAAACTCCTCTTTGTGTTGTTGTTGAATTCAAAGCACTTGTGTAGAGATCTGTCATCAGCTGTGACACACTAAATGTTTCCAGCTCTTCCTCCTCTATCACACACTGTCTGTGGCTGCAGCAGGCCTCTCCATACCTGAGGGTGTCCAGTCTCCAGTGTGGATCCTTCAGTCCAGCAGACAGCAGCTTCACTCCTGAGTCTCCTGGATGATTGTAACTCAGGTCCAGCTCTCTCAGATGGGAGGGGTTGGAGCTCAGAGCTGAGGCCAGAGAAGCACAGCCTTCCTCTGTGATCAGACATCCTGACAGCCTGCAGACACACACAACATCACACAGGAACCCTCTGTCAACACCTGCTGCTCTGTTCTGTTGTTGTTTTTTGTTCATATTTTATTTTTGTTTTTGGTTCTGCTCCATTTTGGTCCAGGTTCAATGTATTTGAGCAAAGTCTTTAAACATCATCTGTAGGATTTTTAAAAGCTCTGCTGAACTTCAGTAAACTTTACTGTGAACAATCCTACAGAAGTTGTCTGTTTATCCACTGATGTAAATCAGATATGAGCAAATCATCAGCTAAACAGGTTGATGGATCCTGACCTGAGAGTCTTCAGGGTACAGTGTGGACTCTTCAGTACAGCAGACAGAAGCTTGACCCCTGAATCCTGCAGGTCATTGTTACTCAGGTCCAGGTGTCTCAGACTAGAGGACTGGGAGCTGAGAACTGAGGACAGAGCTTCACAGCTTCTCTCTGAAAGGTTACAGCTGCTCAGTCTGAAGAGGAAACAATGAAGAAAAAGTCAAATAACATTTGTGTTGAAAGGACAATCAAAGGAAAAAAACTCAGTTTCTTTCATTGGCTCTAATTCAAATCCTTTCTGTTTTATTCTCAACAAGTTGGAGACATGACAGTTAAATATGACACAATCAGTCATAAACAGACATGTACAGTCAAGGCCGTAAGTATTTGGACAGTTAGACATGCTTTTTTCTTCAGGCTCTCAGCACATTGACTTTAAAATATAATAATGGATACTACAGTCAATGACTGCAAAGGATTTTACACTAAATATTAAATCTGATGAGTTTGTTTCACTTCATGTGTATTTGTCCAGTTACTTTTGAACAACTAAAAGGGCTGAATCTCCCACACAGTTCTTTCTATACTGATGTCAACCTGCTCAAATTAAAGCTGAGACTTGGCTCTTTAATGTAGGATCCATTATTTTAATTCAGATTCAATGTGCTGAAGCTCAGAGTCTGAAGAACAATAACTGTCCAAATACTTCAGGTCTTGACTGTAACTGTGTTAATGTCGGTACCTGATTTGATTTAGTTTGAATCCTCTGATAAAATAGTTTATTAGTTGTAAGTACAGAGCAGCTGTGTCTCAGCAGGTAGAGAGGTTTGTCCATTAATCACAGCTCAAGTGTTCTTAGGCTAAAAACCTCAACCTCAAACCAGCCCTGATGGCCAGACCAGCACCTTGTATGGTATCTGGCTGCCATCTGCCATTTTAACTCCGTGCCTTCATAACAGGGCTCCACTGGCTTGACTCACACGTTCCAAAAAATAATGCAAAAATCACAGATGTCGAATCCATTAATTAGTTTTATTCAGTTCATCTGTAACAAATCCTTGTTCACATGAGGTCAAAAGACCGTCTCGATACCCCGTTTCCTAAAAGGCTCCTAACAAAAGAAAAGGTAAGGCCTCCTTACCTCCCTCTTTCCACAGGTGATCAAATTAAAACGACTACACCTAACACCATCAGCGTGTGTGAATAGGTGAATGAGAGGCAGCATGTAAAGAGCTGTGGGTAAAAGTTCTATATAAACAAAGCCATTTACCAGTTTTTAGGTTTAGTGAAATTTGAATCGTGATTTTTGAGTCAGAGCATTCTTATACTGTCTGGCTGTCTCCATCATCTTTGAGGGCACTCAATTATAACTCATTTGAAAGCCTTGTGCTTAGGTTTTCTCATCCAACCTGGAAAACATTACAGCAAGTTCAGTTTGTTATAGTGTACCTCCCTCCTGGGCCGAACTCTGAGTTTCCATCTGAATTCTCTGAGTTTTTATCAAGTTTAGTTCTCAGTACAGATGAAGTCATTATTTTAGGTGATTTCAATATTCATGTGGATGTTAACAATGATAGCTTTAGCTCTGTGTTTATCTCATTATTAGACTCAGTTGGCTTCTCTCAAAGTGTAAATAAACCAACTCATTGTTTTAACTACACCTTGACCTTGTTCTGTCATATGGCATTGAGATTGAACATTTAACATCTTACCACAGAATCCTCTTCTTTAAAGAAATGATTACATCAGTACTTAACTCAGTGTCATACCGACAAAGTTGCTGACTCACTGTGAATCACACTTGACTAAATTGCAGAGAAAGACTCTGAGAAAGACAACAGTGAAACAAAAGAGGTTTGCTCTGTAACTTAGCTCACAAGCTCACAAATTAAAGCGAACAACATGAAAACTTGAGAGGATTTTGTGTTCCACCAAATTGGAAGAATCCTGCTTGGCCTGGCAAGATAGACTTAAAGCATACAGGAAGTCCTTCTGTAATGCTAGAGAAGCCTAATACTGTTCATTAATAGAAAATAAAACCAACCTCAGGTTTCTCTTCAGCACTGTAGCCAGACTGACAGAGAGTCACAGCTCTGTTGATCCATGTATTCCTATAGCTCTCAGCAGTAACAACTTCATGGGCTTCTTTAATAATAAAATTCTATCAGAGGCAAATTTGATCACCTCCTGCTCTCAATTAGCACAGATTTTTCTTTAAGCACAGGAACCTCAGAAACAGTAAAATCGTATTCAGAAAGTTTCTCTTCCATTGATCTTCACCAACTAACTTCTATGATTCCTTCATCTAAATCATCAGCCTAATAAAATCTGCCATATTTCTAGATATGAGAGCTGCACCATCCAAAGTGGGATGGATGTCGTCTCTCCTAATCAGACCAGGTTTTCCAGTCCAGCGACGGAATGATGACATGCGACTAAACATGTCATCACTGGTCAAATCGGGCAGGGGTCCAGAGAACACTAGGGAGTCCGACACTGTTTTAGCATAGTTACATCTGCCTTTCTAGTCCGCACTAGTCTGACTAGTGCGGACAGTCTGTTTATGTCACAGGGTGACTAAGTGTGAGCGTGTGTGTGTGTCTCTAAGTGTGTATGTGTGTTTGAGAGGGTGCGTGCGCAGCCACCGGAAGTAATTGGGAACAGGATAAGAGACAGGTGTGTGTGTGGCGCGAGAGGCGAGTTTGTTCTCTTGTTACAGAGACGCGGACAGCGGGGAACGCAGGCAGCCGGCGGAAGAAGCAGCTGAGCTGATCGGGAGGAGAAGTGGCTGAGGTGAGGACACTGCGTACGAGTGCTGGGCAGACTGTCGCCACGCCATCTTGGCCTAAGAGTCCGGTGAACAGCGCGAGAGGAGCGTCCCGGTCGAGTCGTGTGCGCCGCTGCTGAGTGGGGATCCAGGCCGCCATCACGCCACAGACGCACGTTGCGAAAGGGGGAAGCCTCGGGTGAAAGTGGAGGGGTGGGGACGCGTTCCACCCCTCTTGCGGTTAAGTACCTCTTCATTCTTTATATACACCGACTGAAGTAGCAGTGTGTGACGCCGTGTTGCCGACGATAATTTCTTTCTTTTGTTCTTGGGGGGGGGGCTAACTTTAGGCATTCTGGGACAGATTCGACGTGTCAGGGTTAAGGCATTTCTCCCTAAACTATTTTAGAAATCTTGTGGATCGGGCCTTATTGAGTTGGAGTGGGTTTATTTGCAGTGGAATAGTACTTTAAAGGCTTGCGTTGTTTTGTGTTGGTTTCTTTTGGGTTTTGTTATTCTTTATCCCTATATCTTATTTTATTAGTACTCGCCCTCACCCCACAGAAGATTTCTTAATTTTGTTTCTGGGACTAAGATAGCTCATATAAAGATCGATGGACCGTTGACTACCCTGATAGTTGCCCTGTTTTTTGTTTGTTTTCCCCTTTCCCCCAAGCTACCATCCAACGGCCACACAGGGACCTGTTGCCCCGGGGACTCTCTACACCCCCATCTGGTCAGGTGGACAACCTGCAGGACTTTTTTAAATTCAAGTATCTGGAGTACTCTGGTTTTACTCACTGTGTTTTAACTACGTTTGTAATAAAGGTATTTATATATTTTTTAACTGAACCTTCCTCTGAGTGTTGTTGTTTTGATGTGCCTGCTCCCCACAGAGACGAAAAAGTGTTATATTACCACAGTCCCTCTACTCTGTGACATTTACAGTGTCCTTTATGTGTTCAGCAGCTGCAGTTGCATTTGCTCTGGGGGTGAATGTCAACCAGGATGAGGAAGAGCTCGGGGAATTCCCTTGGAAGATAGAAGGGGCGAAGAGAGGCCAGAAGCTCTATGTCTACATTGCACAGCTCCTCTCTGACGACAACCGTGGAGCACCAGCATGTGTTTACATAGAAACACACACCTCTGCTATGTAGCTTCCCGGTGCATTCTGTGTCCCGGTTGAGTCAGATCGGGGGGGCAAAGCCGTCGATGTGCAGCGTGTCATCACTGTCATTATTGCTAAGACAAGTTTCTGTGAAAGCGAGCACTGATGCAGTTCTATATTCGTGCATGTAGTTAACAATGGCCTGCAGCTCGTCCACCTTGTTGCGCAGAGAGCGCACATTCGCCACGATGATAGATGGGAGCACACAACATCTGCATTTCTCCCTCTTCAGTCTAGCTCTAATCCTTTTTCTTCCCCCTCCTGGTTACCTTCTTTTTCATGTTGTTTGTGGAGTCAAAGTCCCGTTGGATTTCCTCAGGGAATGTGTCTTTGTCAGTGGGCTCGTTCCGCAATGGAGAAAGTGCGAGCCGCAGCAGAAAGTCTCTGGAGTAAGTGACTCGTTGTCCGGCTGGGAGATTGTGATGATTTTGGTTTGCCATTATCATGTCCGCCGATAACTACAAAAATACAAATGCAGGGACCATCTTGGTTTGCTCAGAGCTCGTTGTAATCTGTGAGCAGGGATCGAGCAGCATAACCAGGCAATGCGTAAACAAGGGAGAAAAATACTCACTTCGTAGTTAGGGGGATAAAACATAGGTATTACCCAATGTCCAACGAAAAAAGAGAAGGAACGACTGGCAATGTTATTAAGCAGTCTGTAGGACTTATATAAAACTTATAACAATCTATATACAAAGTGCAAATATTAGAAAAAAAAACTGTGTAAACTGCCTCACGATCTACCCATCAACCGCACAAGCAGTGACCAAAAAAAGAAGAAAAAAAAAAGCTGCCAATAACCATTTTTTTCCTCAGCGGGTGTGTCGCTGATTGGGGAAAATCTGTTTGAAATATGAAGCAGTTGGTGATGAACCACGGGCCATTGTTTCAGGCTATGTTTCCTTCGGACTGCCACCCAGCCGCCCTGGCTTCCCTGCTGCTCAGGAGCTGTCGGGAAATGGCAAACAGGAGCTACAGTAGGACAGCTAGCTGAAGCTACTCTAGGCTGGTCCACACCAGCTACAGGGGACTGACTAGCTAGCACAGCTATGAGGTGGTTTTCTATGGTGCGAAGCCGAGCCTCTACTTCCCTCAGCCTCACCTCCAATGCTATAAAAATGCTACATTTATTACACATACCATTATCGCTAAAGGAGGCAGAGGAGTAACTAAACATCTCACACACTGAGCAGGAAAGAGGAAAGGCAGCGGGAGAGACAGAAGCCATTGTTAACTGCTAAGCTAGCAGACCAGAGATAGAGCGATTAGATTTGAGTGTAGTGTTGAATCCCCAGGGACCCGTGCACAAAAGATGTTTAACTAAAGTGATATACGTGTGCAAGTATTCAGAGATTGACCACAGAACACAGAAAAGTTAATGTTCATTAATAAGCTAGAATAACTCCAAACAACATAGATTCATAACATGCTGCTGACCTCAGTCAAGTCTGTACTTGACTTGTACAAGTCTGAACTAAAAACTGACTGATTAACTACTGAAATGGATCAAACTTGAAATGTTCAGTCCTGATCCAGGAAAAATGTCTTGCTTGGTCTTGGTCTCTATCCTGCAGATCAGCTCAGGGAATCCACAACTACCACAACACATATTCAACTGAACAACAACTATTTTATCCCAAATTACAGATGGATTTAATGGAAAACTTTGGAAAATGCTCAGCAACAAAGTCACATAGATAAAATTTAACACTACTACTATTACTACTACTAAAAATGATAATAATGTATTTTATTTGTTGTGTCTTTCCCAGCGACACTTTACAATACAACAAGATTTGGCGTTAATGGACAGAAACATGTCAAACCAACAGTGTGGTCCTTTAAGTCTTTGCTCCTTAACACATTTAACAAGTCAATTCAACTCAATGAGAAAAGACCACAATTTACACACACACACACACACACACACACACACACACACACACACACACTGAAGAACTGACATTAGTCCTGACAGTTCATTGAAATGACCTTCAACCGAAAAAAGAGTTTTTTCTTCAGCAAGTGTTCTTCAATTGATTTGTACAAATATTAGTTGTGAGGATCTTCTGTATATTGTTGTGATAAAAATGGACTTTGAACAACTCACACTGGACATTTTCTACACTTGATTTAGAAAACATTAGTCTGCTGACTGTGACAAATACGAGTGAGTTCTGAAGGTTTCATTGAAGTCAACAGACATTATTCATGACAACTGACTGAAATGAAGTGAAACTGAAGGAATAATTCTTAGTCTGAGAGAAGAAAAAGTCACAATATGGAACAACAACTATTTCAAAACTCATTCATTCATTCATTGAAGATGAATAGATTAACGTTCTGGGTGAAGATAAACCAGGTTCAGTTGTGGATTAAAGATCTAAGATCTACAACAGTAACAGTAACAGTGAACTGACCTCAGAGTCTCCAGTCTACAGTGTGGACTCTCAAGAAAACCACACAGCAGCTTCACTCTTGAATCCTGCAGCTCGTTGTCCCACAGGTCCAGGTGTCTCAGATGGGAGGAGTTGGACTTCAGAGCTGAGGCCAGAGAAGCACAGCTGATCTCTGACAAACTACAGGACCTCAATCTGAATAAAGAATAAATCATGTGAATAAAAATAATTTCTAATCCAATCAGATATGTCCTAATCAATGAGCTTTCACTAACATGAGTAGAGGGACTTTGTCCTTCTCTTATTGTGGATCATCATAATGTCAGCCTTCTACAAACATCATCCAAATGTCACCACAACATTCATACAACTTCATACAACTTACAGCGACAAACACGTGCGTTCTGAAGGTTTCATTGAAGTCAACAGACATTATTCATGACAACTGACTGAAATGAAATGAAACTGAAGGAATAATTCTTAGTCTGAGATAAGAAAAAGTCACAATATGGAACAACAACTATTAGAAATTTCATTCATTCATTCAAGATGAATGGATTCAAGTTCTGGATGAAGATAAACCAGGTTCATTTGTGGATTAAAGATATAAGATGTACAACAGTAACAGACAATGAACTGACCTCAGAGTCTCCAGTCTACAGTGTGGACTCTCCAGAAAACCACACAGCAGCTTCACTCCTGAATCCTGCAGCTTGTTGCCACTCAGGTCCAGCTGTCTCAGATGGGAGGGGTTGGACTTCAGAGCTGAGGCCAGAGAAGCACAGCTGATCTCTGACAAACTGCAGGAACTCAATCTGAATAAAGAATAAATCGTGGATAAAAATCATTTCTAATCCAATCAGATATGTCCTAATCAATGAGCTTCCACTAACATGAGTAGAGGGACTTTGTCCTTCTCTTATTGTGGATCATCATAATGTCAGCCTTCTACACACATCATCCAAATGTCACCACAACATTCATACAACTATTCATGTCAACACAGATTCATAACATGCTGCTGACCTCAGTCAAGTCTGGAATTAGAAGATAAAGATCAAATCAGACATGTTGGACTCAAATCCTCTTCATCATTGAAGGTTTTACATGACCTTCTTCTTCCTGAACTTTGTGTAACTAAACAACATTAAAGGACAAATTCACATTTCTTGCCTTCAACCAACAGTCAGATGTCACACGTTGATTTAAAGAGTCTTTGGTGGCAGTTGTCCTTCCTGTGGACCATACTGACTGTGAAGTGGTCTCCTCCTAACACAACTACACTGTAAGAAATGACTTCATGAGTTCAGCTGTAGCTGAATGAAGCTTCAGCAGTCTGACTCAGACAAAAGTGTAGAAGAATACTGAATTCTCCCATTCTGCTCTGATATATTCAGACCTCTGTTCTTGGCTGAAGGTGTGTGTTTCCTGATTCTACTCTCCTCTACAACAGGAGAGAAAACACCTGGTTCTGACTTATTTAACACAAAATATGGAAAGACTTTAAAGGAGCAGTGTGGAGGATTTAGAGGGATCTACTGGCAGAAATGGAAGATAATATTCATAATAACACTACTCACAGTAAGTTAGGGATATTGTTATTTACATGAGAGCTTTTCCTATTTGGGGTGAATTTTAATGAAATAAGTAAAAGTTCCCTTTGATATTACTAATAATGAATGAGAAGAATTACCATTTTCATTAGTTTAATATTTATTACCCCAAAAATTTAGACAATAACGAGGATAGCCCCAAATAACAAAAATTGACAATGTCAGTAGCGAGTGTTTCCACCATTTGCCACAATGACAGCTTGACAGCGATGTCTCATGCTCCTCACTAGCCTCATGATGTCGTTCTGAGGCAACGCGTTCCACTCTTCCACAAGTGCTACATGCAGTTCTGCCAGGTCACGTGGGGGTGGGGTACGATCATCCAGTCTCTGCTTCAGCTGGTCCCAGACGTGCTCTATGATGTTCAGTTCAGGGGACATTGCTGGCCATACCATATGAGGTACTCTAACTTCCTGAAGTTGAGCTGTGACAATTCTGGCACGATGTGGTGGAGCATTACCCCTCACATCTTGTAAACGGGCCTGCAGCTGTGTGGCATTTGCATAGGTCCTTAGGTACTGATCATCGTTGCAGTCTGTCACTCGTGGGGCTCCACTGTACACAGTGAGACCATTACGTGGAAACACAAAATGAGGTGTGTCTATCACCCCAATACAATTGCCTCCCTATCCCAAAAATCTCTGAAGTGAAACAAACACCGTATGTATGACATCCACTGAGTCTCTCACAATATCCCTAACTTATTGTGAGTTGTGTATGTTTCAAGTAGAGTTTAATCATCTGAAATGTGAATTTAATTTATCAGGTTTACATGAAAACAAAAAGAATCAAAATAATATGAATAGATTAACAAATGAATGTAGAATGTAACAGTTACTAATAAATAAACAAAAAAAACTTAACACCAATAATCACAACCAACTGAAAAAACAAACACAACATTTAAAACATCTCCAGAAAAACACACAGTTGACCTAAAGATTATAAATCTAATAATAATGAGAATAATTTCATACTGTGTATATTTGAAAAAACTAAACTACTAATCTACACTGACTGATAATGTTAAAGATCATGTCTGGACTTACACAGCCTTTCTGCAGTTCCCCACAGCTGGGATCAGTCTCTGTCGTCCCTCCACTGATGTGTTGTATTTGTTCACGTCCAACTCATCCAGAACCTCCTCTGACATCTGCAGAACGTAGGCCAGAGCTGAACAGTGGATCTCAGAGAGTCTCTTCTCTGATCTGTTCCCTGACATCAGGAACTCTTGGATCTCCTGATGTACTGAGCGGTCGTTCATCTCCATCAGACAGAGGAAGATGTTGATGCTTCTGTCAGGAGAGATATCATCTCTGTTCATCTTCTTCAGGTTGTAGATGGCTCTCTGGATGATTTCTGGTCTGTTCTCTGTCTGACCCAGAAGGCCTCCTAAGAGTCTCTGGTTGGACTCCAGAGACAGGCCATGAAGGAAGCGAACAAACAAGTCCAGGTGGCCATTTTTATTTTGGAGGGATTTCTCCATGGCATCACTCAGGAGAACATCGAGTGATGGGTAGCTGCTATTGTTATTTCCAAAATACTCATAAGTGTTCCTGATGAAAGGGTCTGAGTCCCAGTGTTTGTCATCTTGTCCCAGGAAAGTCCTCAGCTCTCTTGTCTTCCTCTCTGTGTAACAGTGGAACATGTAGACTGCAGCCAGAAACTCCTGAATGCTCAAATGAACAAAGCAGTAGACTGTTTTCTGGAGGATCACACTCTCTCTTTTAAAGATCTCTGTACAAACTCCTGAGTAAACCAAGGCCTCTGTGACATCAAGACCACACTGCTCCAGGTCTTCTTGGTAGAACATGATGTTTCCTTTCTCCAGATGTTCAAACGCCAGCCTCCCCAGCTTCAGAAGAACTTCCCTGTCAGCCTTCGTCAGCTCCTGTGGACTCGTCTCATGTTCCTCATCATACTTGTGCTTCTTCCTCTTTGTCTGATCCAGCAGGAAGTGTGAGTACAGGTCAGTCAGGGTCTTGGGCAGCTCTCCTCTCTGCTCTGTGGTCAACATGTGCTCCAGAACTGTAGCAGAGATCCAACAGAAGACTGGGATCTGACACATGATGTGGAGGCTCCTTGATGTCTTGATGTGTGAGATGATTCTTCTGGACAGCTTTTCATCACTGGATCTCCTCCTGAAGTACTCCTCCTTCTGGGCGTCAGTGAAGCCTCGTACTTCTGTTACCCTGTCAACACATGCAGGAGGGATCTGATTGGCTGTCGCAGGTCGGGAAGTTATCCAGACCAGAGCCAAGGGAAGCAGATTCCCCTGGATGAGGTTTGTCAGCAGCACGTTGACAGATGACTTCTGTGAGACATCAGACAAGACCTCACTGTTGCTGAAATCCAGTGAAAGTCTGCTTTCATCCAGACCATCAAAGATGAACAGCATTTTACAGACAGCGAGCTTCTCTGCTGTGACCTTCTTTAATGTTGGATGGAAAATGTGGAGCAGTGTGAGAAGACTATTCTGCTCATCTTTGATCAGGTTCAGCTCCCTGAACGAAAGCAGAACCAGCAGACTGACGTCTTGGTTTTCAGAGCCCTCTGCCCAGTCCAGAGTGAACTTCTGCACTGAGAAGGTTTTTCCAACGCCAGCAACGCCGTTAGTCAGAACGACTCTGATGCATCTCTGTTGGTCAGGTAAGGCTTTAAAGATGTCGTGGCACTTGATTGGAGTGTCATGGAGGGTCTCCATCTTGGAAGCTGTCTCCAGCTGCCTCACCTCATGTTGGGTATTAACCTCTTCACTCTGTCCCTCTGTGATGTAGAGCTCAGTGTAGATCCTGTTGAGGAGGGTTTCACTTCCTGTTCCATCAGTTCCTTCAGTCACACGTTCACATCTCCTCCTCAGACTGATCTTATGTTCATCTAAAACCTCCTGCAGACCACTATCTGCTGAAAATCTGCTGACAGAAGAAATAATGTAAGACTAAAGAAAGAGGATCTGAGAATCTGCTCCTTTCCAACAGTCATTAAATCCCAGAAACCTGACAACAAATGATTTTAGCAGCACGACCTGTGCTGAGACTGAATGTTTTGTTGATTGTTGTCAACAAATATCCAGATTTAGTTCACAATGTCTAGAAGCTGTTAAAGGCTCAGACGTGTAAATTATTAAAGTGGAACCTCCAACATGGAGACACTGTGTTTCTTCTTTGTCCTTCTTTTCATTGACAGGTCTACAGACTCTGGAAGAAGCAATCAGGCTCTCACAATGACTGAGACTGATAAAACAGTAACATGAGAAAGCTCTGCTTTATAAATCTGCTGTGTGTGTGCATATTGCTGTCTTTATGTGGACAAAGTTTTATGGATCTGGCCCCTGGTGTCTCCCTGAATTATCCTCAGGTCAGTTTACACTAGAAACACTCTCTTACTTTGTGTCTGAGGGTCCAGGTTCATTACTGAAGTCTGGAGGACTAAACTCTTTGAACCTTGCTCTCTTCATAGACGGACAGCTGGATCCTGGGGACTCTGCTCTCAGTCTGTGGTCCTGACCTCTGAAAACACAAACATATTTTTATTCATATCACATCAATCACTGATAAATTGTCTGAGGACAAAGTCATTCTGGGAACTCTCAGCTGACGCCCTGCAGCAACGTCACCATGTAGCACTGAACACTATACTGAAGGATGGAGGCAACACCAGCATCCATAAACAACACTGTTGTGTCAGTTAATCATAAAATATGTGCAGTTTCCACGTGTT
The DNA here is from genome assembly GCF_017976425.1 of Toxotes jaculatrix. Classification (NCBI taxonomy): domain Eukaryota; kingdom Metazoa; phylum Chordata; class Actinopteri; family Toxotidae; genus Toxotes; species Toxotes jaculatrix. The sequence goes on along the minus strand of NC_054405.1, from coordinate 1,817,384 downwards.
GATGACCAACTGGAGTGGGACTATTTTGATCTGTGGATTTATCTACCTTTGGTGCTGTGTGTGTGTAGGTGTGTGTTTGTGTTTATGAACATGAAGGATAATGTCACCCAGTGTAACAGTGTGGTTCACTGATGTGTTTTCATATTTTCTGGCTCAGAGGAATCAGATCTATCAGGCTGTGATTAGGGATGGGGCCAATCCGATCCAGTAGTGGTAATTAGGTTCAGATACCAACAAAATTCACAGAGCCGACCTGCAGAGATTTTCCGATCCATGAACCGTGTTTTAATGTTGTCTGCCGAAATGACTCCACAAGTGATTTCCTGCCAGCTGCTCTGCTAACTGGCTGCAAAATGTGGAATGGATTTCCTGAAGGGAGGCGTGTCTCAATGAGACAGAGTAATGAGACATGCCGCCGTTCAGGAAATCCATTCCACAGTTTTCAGCCAGCTAGCAGGCGAGTATTGAGCAGAAACGTGGTTAACCAACTTTCCAGCACAACATGTCCGCTGTGTGGAAGTATTTTTCATTAGAGACACCCCAAAGCAAGACAGCAACGTGCAATGTGTGCACAATCTACCTACAACACATCCAACCTAATTAAACATTTGAAGAAATACCATATTCAAGAGCATGAGTATTTTTTTTGGCCAGGGGGCAGAAAGAGGAATGTAGGAATCACTTCTGGAGCCATTCATTAAACAAGGTAAACTTCCGCCAAAGCTAAAGGGATTAGCGAGATGTTGCTTAACTTCATCGTACTTGAAGACCAACCGTTATCAGTTGTAGAAAACGAAGGATTTCGCAGTCTGATTGAATACTTGCAGCCAAGATATAGTTTACCATCCAGGAGATATTTATCAGAGACAGCAGTACCTGAACTATACAACCGAGTGTCAACCAAGTTAGCTGAGAAGTTAAAAGGAGTTCCAGCCCTGAGCTTTACTATAGATATTTGGACTTCAGATGTCTGCCCAATGTCACTGATAAGCCTCACTGTGCACTGGGTTGACTCAGATACACATAGCCTCTGTAGTGCGGTGCTTCAGTTGCAGGGGCTCTCACAACCGAGCTACAGTTGCAGCATCCATTACAGAGATGTTAAATCGCTGGGAGATTCCTCTGGAAAAAGTAGTTTTGCTATTTTGCTCACATGCTGCAGCTCGTTGTGCACGAGAGGTTAATGTCACAACGCAGCGTTAGTGATGCATTAGCAAACAGCAGGAAGATCGTAGCACACTTCAAGCATTTACAACTCGCACAGTCTCACTTGGAAGCCCTTCAGCATGAAATGCAGGGTGCAGGAACCACAACCACCCCAACTCTGTCAGCGAACGAGTGGAGTTTGCTGGAAAAAGCAGTGACAGTGCTGGAACCCCTTCAAGGAGTTAACCAGGAAAATCAGCATAGCTACCTCCTCTGCAGCCGACGTAATTCCAGCAGTCACCGTTTTAAAATGCCTGCTCGCCGAGGAGGACAGTACTGATAGCAGCATCGAAACAATGAAAAGCACACTCCTCCAAGTTGTCAGCAGGTGATTCAGCAGCATTGAAAGTGAACCCTTCCACGCTGCTGTCACTTTATTTGACTCTTGATACAAGGGCAGGTGAGACATGTTTTTATTAATGCCCTATTTATTAATGATGGCTAAGTTTTAAGCTGAAAATTAAATCCTGATAAACCAAAACTACATGTTGATTGATTCCTAGTTTTAAAGTGGATATTTGTTAATGTAGCCTACAATGAATTGGATAAGAGGGGAGGTGGAGGTCTCTGTGTGTGTGTGTGTGTGTGTGTGTGTGTGTGTGTGTGTGTGTGTGTGTGTGTGTGTGTGTGCATGCGTGCTGTCCTGCAGCAGCAGCAATAAATAAGTTGTACTCAGCCTATTTCATTTTTGTGTCAGATTCTTTACTAGTGGAGAAACTGCGAGGAGGGTGAAGGCTCTCCTAACACAAGAGCTTGAGAAGATGGAGCAAGCACTGCTCAGGGCATCAGCTGATGAAGCAGGGGCAACAAAGGCAGAGCCAGCAGAAAAGGTTGCTTGCATGGAAGCTGGTCCAAGCACTGGTTGTCCTCCAAGCACAAAAAAGAGCAGCTTCAGCAGTCTGAACAACAATTCTGGAGGAGCATGATGAACCTGCAGGAGGTACCCAGACAGTGGTTATCCAAATGCAAATGTATTTGAAAGAGTCAATGATAGATGAGAAAGACAGCCCTTTCCAGTACTGGGCAAACTACCACGCTCGCTTTCCTCTCCTTGGTGCTGTTACAGCAAGGTTCCTGAGTGCCCCTTCAACCAGTGTGGAAAGCAAAAGACTGTTTAGCACGGCATCCAATATCGTGGATGAAAAGAGGAATCGTCTGACAGCAGAGAGAGCAGAAATGCTCATATTCCTCAAAAAGAACCTGCCAATGTTTAAGTGAGATTTGTTGAACACTAGATCACTCCCTCAGTGTTTACTTTTTGAGGAGTCATTTACTTTTTATTGTTTTTTTTTTTTTTGAAGAATAGTTACACAGACTCGTTAAGCTTAATCCAGGTCACCCTCAATGCCAAACCTCCTACTGTACTTGATCTGTGCCTTTCAGATGCAGTTTTAGCAGATACTGTTTTATTGATAGTTTGTGTGTAAGATGTTTACATACTTATATCACTTTTCTTTTATTTTAAATATTTGACATTTTTGAAAACCTTGATTTGTTGCAGCTACATGAGCAAGAATGTACTTGATTTATGTTGATCAGATCAAGCAGCCCTTTTTATTTCAGTTTTATTTGGAGAGGGGTTGTGCAAGAGAAGGTTACCCTTTATGGGTATGTTTTTTGAATTTAATAAATATTGACTGTTTCTTTTCTGACCTTATACTTACCTCAAGTTGCCTTTTTGGGACATACATGCATACATTCATACATATCATACGTGCCTGTAGAGAAGATTTATTACAGCATCATATAAAATCAACAATAATGATAATAATAACATTAAAGCAAATAGAGCTCTGGTATCGGAATAGTATCGGTATCGGCAGATATCGGGATCGGATCGGAAGTGAAAAAAATGTGGATCGGTGCATCCCTAGCTGTGATACACATTCTATGTGGGTTTGACTCTGCACATGGGATTCATTGGTAATAAGAAAAATATGGAAAATCGGTAAAAGTAAAAATGTTCTTAGTCAGATCATTTCAAAAGAAACAAGCAGCCTCAGCAGTCAGTATTAATACACTGATGAGCCAGAAGAACCAGGAAGAACTGATTTTCAGTCGACACTACGGCAGCTGTTACAGGCAGAGACGACAACTGCAGGAACTCAACACACTAAACACTGTTATATCCCAAAGTTTGGAGGTTCACAGGTTTGTAGCAGTTCTCTTACTTTGTGTCTGAGGGTCCAGGTTCATTACTGAAGTGCGGAGGATTTATCTCTTTGGACCAGTCACTCTTCATAGACAGACAGCTGGATCCTGGACACTCTGCTCTCAGTCTGTGGTCCTGATCTCTGAAAACACAAACACATTTTTATTCATATCACATCAATCACTGATAAATTGTCTGAGGACAAAGTCATTCTGGGAACTCTCAGCTGATGTCCTGCAGCAACATCACCATCTAGGCTGCTGGGGGACTTCCCATGATCCTCTGCACACCTCTTCTCCCTTACTCTCCTCAGACCCACTCTCACATTTATTAGCCTTTATTCCATGTCATTAACTCTGTGTCCTCTCTGTCCCGTAGTCCTGTGCTTGTTTCTCTCTGGTCTCTCTTTCTCTGTACCTTTCTGCAGGTATCTCTGGCTCCGGAGCTGCATGTTCTCTGTCTGTGGTCCTGGCTCCACCCACCTGCTGCTGTTTATCATCTGCAATGATCCATTTCTAACACATTACTATGTTTAATGTTCCACTCTGCTACAGATACATTTTGGATTAATATTCTATGCAGACTGTAGTGTAAATAATTACCAATCATGACAGCTTTTTGCTTCTGTGCTCTGTTTCCTATCATAACTGTAATCTGCTGAGCACACAGTATCCACTAACTGTTCTGTAATCTGAATGCTGGCCCTCTAACCTTGTTCACTGCCAACCCTGTTTGTATCATGATTTATATGCAGCATGTCCTTCTCCCCCTCTCCTCCATTCCTAGCTGTCCTATCTTCCTCCTTTTCCTCCTTTCACCCAGCTCAGCCTTCAGCAGGAGGGTCCCCCATCTGAGCCAGGTTCTGCTCAATGTTTCTTCCTGTTAAAAGGGAGTTTTTTCTTGCCACTGTCACCTTAAGTGCTTGCTCTGGGGTCAGACTCTGGGTCTCTGTAAAGCACTTTGAGACAAGTTTGATTGTGGAAGGAGCTATATAAATAAAATTGAATTGAATTGAATGTAGCACCGCATACTATACTGAAGGATGGAGGCAACACACTAGCATCTATAAACAACACTGTTGTGTCAGTTAATCATTAAATGTTTATACTGAAGATGAAAATCTTTATAAATACTCGTTTTTAAAAAGATTTAGTAATTTGCTAAGACACCTGTTGTCTGTAGTTTTTATCAGACAAACAGGAGGAAATATCACATTTCTTGGGGACTATTTTGATCAGCGGATCAATCCACATTTGGTGCTAGATGATGTGCCAACAGAACCAGGAAAAACTTACTTTCTGTGATGATCAGTCCCCTTAGGGATGATCAGTCCCTAAGGGGACTGTTTTGGAAGCCTTGACAGCTGTTCTTGAACTCTTTTGGACTTTTGGTTAAACCCTTAGACTCTTGCTTCTTTTCTCTTTTGTATAATTTCTTAAATGTTCGTAGTTCTTTCCTCTTTTGTTTTTGACATCATGTCCCTTCGGTTCTGGTCTCTTGAGTTTTGGTTTTGGCTTTTCCTGTTTTATTTTGAAACCCTGGTCCTTGTGTATCTGTTCATCTGTCTGCTTTCTCTCTGTGATGATTGTCTGCTGTCCGGATTGGTGTCACCTGTTGTGACTTCCTGTGTATTAAAGTCTCATTGCTCCACCTGTTCCTTTGTCAGTTAGTGTGTCTCAGCTCATGTTTGCACCTGTGGTTCATCTCCTGGTGTCTCTGTTCTTGTCCTGGAGTCTTTTGTTAGTTGTCTTATCTGTTTCTCTGCCTGTGCACTGTCCTGGATTTGCCTCCTGTTTCCACTTTCCTCTGTTAGTTTGTTCTGCCACAAGTAAGGACTTTTGAGTTTTGGATTAGACGTTCTGTTTGTGACAGCAGTGTCACACAACAGCTACAGGCAGTGATGACAATACACTAAACACTGCTATAGCCCACAGTTTGGAGGTTCACAGGTTTGTAGCAGTTCTCTTACTTTGTGTCTGAGGGTCCAGGTTCATTACTGAAATGTGGAGGATTTATGTTTTTGGACCAGTCACTCTTCACAGACAGACAGCTGGATCCTGGACACTCTGCTCTGTCCTCCTCTTCCTCCACACAAACACTCATCCTCTGGACTTCAGTCAGTCTGAGAAGGAAACCAGTAACAATGACAAGTCTGAACAAGCAAGACTGAGAAAACAGGAATAACACACACACACACACAAACAGAGTACACAGTGAAATCAAAGCAGGCAGCTCTCCACCTGGTCAGTTTTCTTTAACTCTGTGCTTGTTATCTTGGGTTAGATATGTCTTTAATGTGCATCATTCAGATCATCACTTTGTGTCAAACTGTTCATTCTGACTTAGAGAACATGATGTACCACACTCAGTATTCTTTACTCCTTTTCTGTCTCTTTGTGTGGACAAAAGTTCATCCTGACTCTTCTCTTTACAGTCCACAGGGACAAAACTGACTCAGAGACTTTGACAGTAAAATAATAATAATGTTGTATTAACACTCACCCTGCCTCAGCCTTCAGTTTTCCTCCTCCTGCTCTCTTTAGTTCAAATGGAGTCTGAACTAACTGACTGAGCACTTTCAGTTTTACCTGCTCCTCCCCTCTCCATTTACAGGAAGTCATACAGTCTGTCTACCTTTGTGTGTTTCTGTGTGCTGTTTAGAACGTGTTTGAGTTAGTTCTTTTTTGTTTGTTAAAATCAGGATTAATGTTCTTTTAAATGAATCTGAGTTATTTTAATACGTATAAATACTATAATGCTCACCATTACTGTTAACCCTGTAAACATGATCAACATAGCATGTTAGTTAAAATGTTGGTAGTTATTATGAACCTGATGTGTGTATGTTTCATTTCTAATTTGTTTCACGCCACACACCTTCCTCTGATACGTGACATAATTTTTGGGATTTCTGGTTTTACTCACTTCAGCTTTTTTCTGTCTTTTAACATTTTTTAAAATTGTTTTTCACTCTTTGATTTGTTTTATATCATTATATTCTAAAGTAAGTATTTGATCCTCAAGCAAAACACGACTCAGGACTTGGTGGAGAACCCCTTGTTAGCAAGCACAGAGGTCAGACGTTTCTTGTAGTTGGTTACCAGGTTTGCACACATCTAAGGAGGGAAGTTTTAGCTCCCTCCACAGTTTTTCTATGGGATTAAGGTTCGGAGACTGGCTAAGCCACTCCAGGATCTTAATATGCTTCTTCTTGAACCACTCCTTTGTTGCCTCGGCCGTATGTTTTGGGTCGTTGTCATGATGGAAGACCCATCCACGACCTGATGAGGCCAAGAGGTTCTCATCCAAGATTCTACGATACGATCATTACTTATTCTTTTATATTTTGTAAAAACCTGCTATCATTACTAAACAACATTAGTTGTTTGTACTATTTAGTTGAAAGATTCACTGCACTAATTAGGTTTAATAGAGATAACTTGGTATGTTTAGTTTTATAAGAAAGGGGAGGGGGCTAATTAAAAAACCTGCCTGGTCATGTGACTAGACCAGCGTTAACGTTGTGTCAACATGCTGTTCATTTTGCGGGTACAGGCATATATGGCGACCCCCTGACTGGGAAGAAGCGTTACTCCAAGTGGAACTGTAAGTATGTAAAATAACTCATAATGTAAAATAATCATAACCTAATTAAATTTGTGGGAATTTTTAATACCATAAAGAAACAGATAATTTGTTGACTCAGCTTTTTCTCTAACGTTACTGTTCGAACCAATGCATGGTGTTAATACACGCTATTGCTAACACTAGCTAATGCCCACTCAAACTAGTGTCAGCCGAGTTTGTGCAAGTAATAATTCATATTTCCGCCATTCTACGCGGTAGAAAAGCTGTTCAACCGCTGTCGGGGATGGAGGAGTAGGCGCTGTGGAGGTGTGTATGTTGTGAACTCTGTTAGCTGTCATTTCCCTCTCAGCCTGGAATTACACACACGCATAACTGCAACGCAACTACAGCGGTAGTAACCGTAAACTGTGCACCGTCAATTCCTACCGGATACATAAGTGACTTCAGAATCAGACTGTTTTAGCCGCGACGCTTTCTGAAGTCACTTCATGCCCGCGACAACAACATAAGTGCGTTTGCAAGTGCATGGATGCAATACCATAACATAAACGTTTACTGTTTTCTCTGTAACACAGGCGTCGTTTAGGTCATATTAGCTGATTGTACTTAACAGTGACATTGTTGAGGCGAGTTGTTGAGCTAAACATCTTCTTGTTTTCTGTTTTTATAGTTGTGGTGTGAGGATGCTGTGGAAGTGTAAGTATTGTGAGTTTATGTGTGAGAAAAGGGGTTACCTTTTAAAACATTATCGGGTAAAGCATGGAAACTATTGCAGAACTGTCCCACTTCCCTGCTTACACCAAGAATGTGTGTGCACATTCAAGTCCATTAATGCACTTAAGGTCCACTTAGCAAAGTTTCACCAGAAAACCCAGGGTGCACAACTGAGTGAAACTGCCCAAGTAACCTTTAACTGTCAGTCATGTGATTTTTCTGCACCCTGCACAGAAGCAGTGTTTCTCACTCACCTGCGCAGTACACATTTAAAGGTAAATCACTGAGTCCAGTGTCCATATAATGGCTGTAACTTTCACACAAATGTGTATTCCACATTTAATGCTAGGCAATCAGGTTGCCTCGAAGTTGCAGTTAATGCAGGTAAGCGAGGGAGACATTCAGCAGGACAACCAGCTAACAAGCAAATCAAGAAGGCAAAAAAAGGTGAAATAAACTACTTGCCCAACTTTCCGGATGGAATTGATCAGGCAGCCCTTGAGAGGGCCTGCAAAGACTTGATTGATGAAATGAAGAAGAGAACACCAAATGGACTTCTTATCAAACAGAAGATGGATCAGACATTTGCTCTGAGAAGGAAAGAAGAAGTGGAGTTGGAACCTGCCATAAGCACGATGGTGAAACGTTGGCCAGCTCTTTTCACTGAAGATCAGGTATGTTCAAGAAAAAGAAGATAACTAATAATAATTACTACTTTGCTGATGGCTTAGTTGTCTTGTATAGCTCAGTTGATCTAAGTTTTTATTTTGTTTTATTTACCTTTTGTTCTCTGTATTTTTCAGATATTCATGGAGTTCAGCAGGATCGTGGGCAAAAAGTGGGCAAAAAGCAGGAATTCTATGACAGCATAGACCGGCACAGTCCTCGTCTCCTCGAGTTATTTCGATCCAAGAGAGGGAATGTTGGACAGCTGTTGACACAGATCTGCCAAAAGCAATGTGCATTTTCTTTGGACTCACGTATGCACTCCATGTTAACTACCCAAAGACTAGGAGTGTGCGATATGACGATATTAGATCATGAAGACGATGTTGATGTTGATGCGTGCGCACAGACGCATGAGAAGTTTTTCCTTGGGCAACTAACAGCCCGCTTCACGTGAACATGACTGTGATACCTGGCCACACCTGTGACCACACAACACATGGCAATGTCGGTACCCTCTGCACCTACACAGTAAAACACATGAGATTTGTTTAACATAATACACACACTTTATCTTTTTTTTTGACAGTACAATTGATTCTATTTGTAGCGCTGTTGCTGCTGGTGCCGCTGGTGTCGCTGAGTGGCGTCCTGTGAGGCTGGGTCCAAAAGGAGCTGCCCCCAGAAGTGCAGCCATTATATGGAGGGAGCGGCCAAATTGGGCTGGACCAAGTGGATGCCACATCATGGGGGGAAATTAGGGATTTAGTTTGTATAGTTGATTATTTCTGTAGACTGTTAGTCATTGATTTAGATTGTTTAGTTAGTAGTTAAAGATATTCTTTACTGACAGGCTGATTGTCTGGTTTTGTTTTCTGTTGTTGAGTTTGTTGCCGTGTTTGTTGTTTGTAAATCCCCCTTTTTGTTAGGATAATGGCCTGATCAACCATTATATATGTGTCCTTTGTTGTTCAGTTTGTAGGTCTGTTTGTCTTTGTTTGCTGGTTGGTCTGTTCAGTTACTTGAGTTTGTATTTTCTTCAGTATAGTTCTGTTAGGTTGACCTCCTTTATGGATCCAAGTTTGTTATATTTTGGTTAAAATATTTCTTTGCATCTTTTTTGGGTAAATAAAACCCTCTTTTTGAAGAAATTCACCTGTGTTCCTCGTGCTTGCCAGCTTGGTCGCTTTCAATGACCAACCAATCATGGCGAAGTACGAGCAGTGCTGATTTTATTTAATTTTTTTACTAGCCTCGCTGTTTAAGTCAAGGTGTAGCGGGTAGCCATGGCCGACAATGGAGTTCATGTAACTGTTTCTGTCTTGGCCAACGCGTTCCTGTCCCGGCTCTGTTTTGCCGGCTGCGGCTCAAGCTGTCGCTCCTGCTGCTCCTCGTCCGACTCCATTCTGACCGACTGATCAGGTGAGTAGCTCGTTTATTTACGTTTGTTTTCTTGGGGCTGGGGCTTCTGGGAAACGCATCGGGTTGCCTTCGTTCATTTAGAGAATAAATATCAGAAACAGAGAAGTATCTTCACGTAATCCATTGATTTTAACAATGTAACTGTATTCTGAATACTGTCTATTTAAACTGTAACTGTAATGGAATACAGTTACTCATAATGTGTATTCTGAATACGTAACGCCGTTACATGTATTCCGTTACTCCCCAACACTGCGTATGGAACTGGTTTGGGTTTTCTCCAAATGACAAAGCGCAAACACAACGAACCTCTTTAACCACCTGAAGAAGCAGCATCCAAAACAATTTGCTGAGCGCCAAGCAGCTAGGCCAACCATGCATCAGCCAGTGGTAACAGCTAAAGACATAACACAGAAACAACCAACTATATCACAAGCCTTTGATAAAAGAGAAGAGAGAGAGAGACGTAGCAAACGGTGGAAAGAGGTGACTCTTTTATCTTTAGGGTTAAATTTTTACATAGAGAATAGTTTGGTTCTGAATTAACTTCACTGTAAAAATGAACTGTGATAAAATCGTGATCGTGATTTTACCATTAAAAAATCGTGATGTGATATTTTTGCCATATCGCCCACCCCTACCTAAGACTATGAAGCACACATTTCAGTTCATCCAACAGGTATGGCTCTTGTTAGGCCACACTGACCTAAAGCCAAAGCTGCAGTCTTTGAAAAATCAGCTCACAATGTAGTGACCTGTTTTTATTTTCTGTAAAATAAGCAGACACCCACCCACCCATAAAACATAGGCACACACACAAACAACAGACATGTTTAACACCCAAATAAGGACACAGTACACACATGCACACACAACACAGACACATACCACACCCATACACAACACACAGAAACAACACAGACATGTACAACATGTGCACACAAACAAAACTGACACACATACACACACAAATGCTGTAGGAAGCGTGCTGAAGGATGTGACTTGTGTGACCATTAGTATTGAGAGAAGTTGTAGCAGAAAGGCGTAGGACATAATTGTTTCAGTTCTTGTTCAGTCTGTGTGGATGGAATTTATATGATAGTCTGTTGGTTCATGCTCTGGCCTCACTTCATTTAGGCAGATGAAACAGATCCTGTTTGCAATTTCTTGTTCACTTGAGTGGAGGTTTCTTGTAAAATTTCTTTATGGATTTAACACTTCTATCTCAGGAAACAGCCATGTTTTTTTCTTGCAAATTTGGACATTCACCAATACCCACACACAAACAACAAAGACACCTTCAACACCCACACAACAGACACATTTAATGCTCGCACATAGACACACTCAACACAGACAAACAACACAGACACATTCAACACCATTGCATGTTATTGTTTGAATGATTTAACCTTTTTTGGAATAATCATTTTAATTTTTAATGTGTTAATGTTGACATGATAAGTTTGTGATAACAAGATTGGAGGTGAATTAGAGGTGTCTCTTTTTTCCATCCAATCTAAATGGAACAATGTTGTATACAATAAAAAGTTAATTAAATTAGAGGAAAATACAGTAATAGTAATAAATGATAAGTAGCAATAACGAGTCATAATAGCTAGTTTTATACAATGATTTGGATTACAAACAACTAATTAATATACTAAACTTGAGGTTCTATGTTAATATAACTAAACATATTTAGTTTAAGTGTCGCATGGGTAAAGTAAGATTTTATTATGTGTGTTTTAACTCCCAGTGTGTTTTTAATTTATATTCTTTGATTTTAGTGTGTGGTGTGTTTTATTGCATGTATTGCACACTGGGAGTATATTGTGATTTTATTCTGAAAAGCCCATGCGGATGTCACTCTCCCACGGTGTAATCACCTGCACCTGTGGAGCTCAAGATTGGCGAGCGCTGATAAGTTAGGCAGGAAACCGGAAGAAGAACGCGGCGGAGAGCACAGACGAGACGCGGAGGGCACCGGGGACAGGCTGCAGGACCACGCCGGAGTTGCCGCTGACGGAGAAAGCAGGACGGATTGTTGCAGGCTCCATGAAGAAGCGGGCAGAGTGTTACTCTGCCCAGCGGTGTGAGTAACGATCTGCGGTGAAGCGTAACCTGTAGCGATACCTGTATGTGTTTAAAAGTGCAGTGACTGCTGTCCCGCTTTCCGTTGGTTCGAGGTCGGCGTTCCGAGGAGGACAAGGGCGCGGTGCAGCGGCGTGGTGGGATCGTGGTGCCGAACGGGTCGACGCGCCTGCGGTGACCGAGCCTTCCCCGCCAGCGCCCGAGTGTGTGCGATAAACCCGGCCTCCACAGATAAGACTCTGGATAGCTACATTGGACTCTCCCCCCATTTAGTTTTAGTCTCCCTCTTTTTAAAATACCTTTTTACCAATCCCGGTTTTATAGTCTTTTTAGTATTTATTTGTGTTTTTATATTTTATCTTATTTTATGAATAAACACCCGTGTTCCTGTCAAGATCTGTGGTTTTCTTTGTTTTAGCGACTGCTCTCTCGCCTGATTTTTAACCTATATACATTTTTAATATATTTTTAGTAAAATACAGTAGGACACTTAACATAACCCACCCACATAAGCATGTGTAAAAAGTTATGGTTCCTTGTTAATACAATTCGACATATTTAATTTTATCTTGTGTAAAAACTAAAGTGGTATAAGGCAACGGGTTTCCTTGCTATTTGTGAGTAAAGTCAACTAATTCGGGTACAGAGTGCATGTTTGACAGTGGGGATGGTGTTCTTGGGGTCATATTCAGTATTTCTCTGCCTCCAAACACGGTGAGTGGAGCTGATACCAAAGAGCTCAATTTTGCTCTCATCTGACCACATCACATTCTCTTAGACCTTCTCTGAATCATTCAGATGTTCATTGGCAAACTTCAGATGGGCCTGTACATGTGCCTTCTTGAGCAGGGGGACCTTGCGGGCACTGCAGGATCTCAATCCATAACAGCAAAGTCTGTTACCAGTGGTTTTCTTGGTGACTATGGTCCCAACTCCCTTGAGATCATTAACAAACTCCTCCTGTGTAATTGTGGGCTGATCCCTCACCTTTCTCAGAATTATCCTTATCGCACAAGGTCTTGTAGCTTATTCCATCCTTGTGCAGGTCTAGAAAGTCTTTTTGCTGATATTCTGTCTCTCCCCTGTTGAAATAAACCTACCATAAAAATTATGGATTGTTCATGTCTTTGTAAGGGGGTAATCTTGTTGTACCTGTACCTAAACCTGTTGTATTCAACATGAAAAAGTTCATGACTTGGTGGATGCAGCATAAAAACAAATAAGTGTTCATGTCAGTGTGAATCTGCCTAATATTCACTTTAACCACATGAAACTCAATCAAATCAAAAAGTGTAAGAATTATTGTGTTAATTGAACTGTGAAATACAAAAACATCTGCTGAGTTTGAAAGACAAAGAGTCATAAAACACAGAAATGACAAATTCAAATGATCTTAAATGTAGAAGGTTCTCAGTTTTGGAAATGTTGGATAATGGAAATGGATTTTTATGTATGATATCCCAAGTAGCACATACTGATCTTGGTAACAACACTGTGGGGAAACATCTTATATAAGCTTTTCTCTTTCATGCTACAACATTGAATCTTATGTATAATGTTGGACATAATCAATAATGTGTATCTGGGGTGGACAATATGGCAAAAATATCACATCATGATTTTTTAATGGTAAAATCACGATCACGATTTTATCACAGTTTATTTTTACAGTGAAGTTAATTTAGAACCAAACTATTCTCTATGTAAAAACTTAGCCCTGAAGACAAAGTGTTTGCTCCTTCTCTCATATGGCGTGCTTTTATCAAAGACTTGTGTTATAGTTGGCTGTTTCTGTGTAATGTCTTTAGCCGTTACCACTGACTGATGTGTGGTTGGCCTCGCTGCTTGGCTCTCAGCTAATTGTTTTGGATGCTGCCTCTTCAGGTGGTTAAAGAGGTTCGTTGTGTTTCCATCCGAAGCTCGAACCTTCTCTGTGCAAACTTTACAAATGACAGTTGTTTGTGCTTCGTTGTTTGGAGAAAACCCAAACCAGTTCCATACGCAGTGTTGGGGAGTAATGGAATACATGTAACAGCGTTACGTATTCAGAATACAAATTATGAGTAACTGTATTCCATTACAGTTTCATTACATGACAATACTTATTATTGTTTATATTTATTCTTTAAATGAACGAAGGCAACCAGATACATTTCCCAGAAGCCCCAACTCCACGAAAACAAACGTAAAATAAACAAGCTATTCGCCTGATCAGTCGGTCAGAATGGAGTCGGACGAGGAGCAGCAGGAGCGAGAGCTTGAGCCACAGCCGGCAAAACAGAGCTGGGACAGGAATGCGTTGGCCAAGACGTCGTTATGTATTCTGAATATGTAACGCCATTACATGTATTACATTACTCCCCAACACTGTCCATATGACTGTGGAGTTCTTTTTGGGGACCAACTCCAAGCTTTCACTTTCGTTGTCAGGCATTTCTACCCACTACACCTTGACTAAAACAGCGAGGCTAGTAAAAAAAACAAAAAAACCCCCAAAAAACAGCACTGCTCGTACTTCGCCATGATTGGTTGGTCATGTTCACGTGCTGTTTCGTTCCTTTTGTCAGGAAGCTCCCAATCACCCAGCTCCTCCTATACAACCAGCAGCACATGATCCACCTACAAAAGGTCCTTCCTCGTCCTTCCTCCTCCTCGTCCTCTTACTCCTCCTCCTCCTCATTGTCCCTCTCAGCCAGGAGACTCTGTTTACTCCTGTGTTCCCACCCCCTGAGCTGGGGTTGTAATAATGTCAGTAAAGTGGAAATTTGAATGTACTGACATAAGTAATGTGCCTGCAGTGAACTACACAGTGTCACATTTCTGGTTTTTATTAGAAAAAAACAACAGTAACAGTTGTCAACCCTTTTCTCGTCAATAATATGATCACATTGTCCAAAAAAACAAAACAAAAAAAGAAAAAAAATCATCCCTTTCAAGTCAACACACAGCTTCCTGCCTTCCTCAAAAATTCTGTTAATGTGAACAGTAAAGCAAGTGGAAGATGAAATGATCTCCAAAAGGCATAAAGTTACAGATGACACATTCCCTTTACATTTTAAACAAAATCTTTTTTTTTCTTTTTCAATTTTTATCTTTTACATTTTCAAAATAACAGAAAAGGAAAATGGTCCACAGCAAAAGTTTGGGCACCCTGCATAATTAGTACCTAGTAACACCCCATGTGGCAAGTATCACAGCTTATAAACGCTTTTTGTAGCCAGCCAAGAATCTTTCAGTTCTGGTTTGAGGGATTTTCACCCATTGTTCCTTACAAAATCTTCCAGTTCTGTGAGATTCCTGGGCTGTCTTGCACGAACTGCTCTTTTTAGGTCTATCCACAGATTTTCAATGATGTTTAGGTCAGGAGACTGTGAGGGCCATGGCAAAACCTTCAGCTTGCACCTCTTGAGGTAGTCCATCGTGGATTTTGAGGTGTGTTTAGGATCATTATCCATTTGTAGAAGCCATCCTCTTTTCAACTTTAGCTTTTTGACAGATGGTGTTATGTTTGCTTCCAGAATTTGTTGGAATTTAATTGAATCCATTCTTCCTTCTACCCGTGAAATGTTCCCGTGCCACTGGCTGCAATACAACCCCAAAGCATGATCGATCCACCCTGATGCTTAACAGTTGGACAGGTGTTCTTTTCATGACATTCTGTTCCCTTTGTTCTCCAAACATACTTTTGCTCATTGCGGCCAAAGAGTTCTATTTTAACCTCACCGGTCCACAGGACTTGTTTCCAAAATGCATCAGGCTTGTCTAAATGTTCTTTTGCAAAATTCAGACACTGAAATTTGTGGTGAGGAAATCTTCCTGGAGGTTTTTTGCAGTCAAACGGGGTTTTCACTTGCTTTTCTAGCAATCCTACGAGCAGTTCTCCCTGATATTTTTCTTGGTCTTCCAGACCTTATCTTGACCACCACTGTTCCTGTTAACAACCATTTCTTAATTACATTCCGAACTGAGGAAATCTGTACCTGAAAATACTTTGCTATCTTCTTATAGACTTCTCCTGCTTTGTGTGCGTCAATTATTTTCATTTTCAGAATGCTAGGCAACTGCTTAGAGGAACCCATGGTTGCTAAGGTTAGATGAGTCTGGGTATTTATAAAGCTTCGAAATTTGCATCACCTGGGCTTTCCTAATGATGATTGTGAACAAGCCATGACCCTAACAGGCTAATTAAAGTCTGATACCTTGGTCAAAATCATCTGAGAGTCTCTTGGGGTTCCCATTCTTCTGCAGGGTGCTGCTTTCCCTTTTTCCACTCTAAAATTGTAGAAAACTAAAATAACACACTGATATTGTTTAAAATATTGCAAAAGAGTGTTTCATGTTTAACTTTATGCCTTTTGGAGATCATTTCATCTCCCACTTGCTTAACTGTTCACATTAGTAGAAATTTTGACCAGGGATGCCTAAACTTTTGCATGCCACTGTAGCTCCCTGGACCACTATCTGGCAGGTATTCACCAGCAGTGTCACAACTGAGCAAGGACTAGAACCCAAAAGCATGACTCCAAGTGGTAGAATCAAAATAAAGTTTTTATTAACAAAGTAGCAAATAATAATCACCCTAATGGGGAAAAAGGCAAGGAAACAAAAATACAAAAGATGAACCGAAAATCACTCAAAATGAAGAAAACACAAAATCGCTCTGAAAGAGGAAAACTAACAAACTAAACCAAAGTCCACAATCGACAAGGCAGCAAAGGCGCAGGGAAAGAACAAAAGAACAAATACAAGACCTGACTTAGATGAGCATGGATGAGAGCAAAAACACCGGTTCATTTGACAAGAGCTGACAATATATAGAAAACAATCAGGGCGGGGAAAACAATCAGACTGGCGGGAAACATGAAGGAAGGGCAAGCAACCTGAAACAAGAGGAGATAAAATTTCAAAATAAAAGCAGAAAACAGAAGACAACCTAGACACAAGACAAAAAACATAACTTGGCATTATTTACAAGTTATGACAAACAATCCCATCACATAGAGCAGTTTATAGCAGAGACTAAACTCCCTCTGGAGGAGAATGATGGGATCACATTTCTCTGATCCTCTGCTGGTTTCCTCTTGTCATCTGCCTGGCATGGGAGGTAAACTAAGGCCTCATCCTCTCCATCCAGATTCACCAAACTCATTGATAGTTCGCCTGATGTCAGTGATGCCTTCACACATGCATCTACAGAAACACAACTCTGCTGTGTTGAAGATGCGTGTGCTACACAACAGGATGCAAAGAACTAAAAGATTTCTCACAGATCAATCCTTACATTCTTACAGACCAAATATGAGACATTAACTAACACTTGATCTTATCCTCACACACACAGACATAATATATAGCTATATATTTGTATTCTGTCTCCATTGTTCAGTGTGAGAATATACTCCAGCCTGACATCCACTGGACTAAACAAGCTTGTTTAAAATGTCCAAGGACAAAAAAAAAGGGATCAAGGACCACAGTCCTGCTTTGTTTGAAACAATACACAGGGAGAAAACCGAGACTTTGACAGTAAAATAATAATAATGTTGTATTAACACTCACCCTGCCTCAGCCTTCAGTTTTCCTCCTCCTGCTCTGTTTAGCTCAAATGGCGTCTGAACTGACTGAACACTTTCAGTTTCAGCTACTCCTCCCCTCTCCATTTACAGGAAGTCACATGGTCTATGTGTGTGTGTGTGTTGTTTACAAGTTCACAACATGTTTCACTTTGTTGTAATTTCTGTTTGTTAAAATCATGATTCATGTTCTTTTAACTAAATCAGACTTAACTTAGTGGTTTTACAGACTTACTATAAAATAAATTATATAAATGATGTTTATTATCATTATTATAGGAGAGAAGATCCCAGCTGATCCAGTGGATCTGGATCTGTCTGTGGAACAGGTGACAGTGGATTAAGGTGAACAACCTTTCATCTCAGCCTCTGACCCTCAGCACATTATTGTTGTGTGAAGCTGTTGTAGCTGATGTGATGCAGCTATCAGGGCTTAAGGTTGTGAGCAGACATATTTGTAGTCTTTATTTCCTCAAATTTTCTATCTTCATTTAACAAAACATTACAATTTTTTTTTTACTCATGAGTCATGAGTTTCATCTCATTTAGCCAGAAATTTGTTCATTTCAAACATTTGATTCAAAAGATTAAAACAAACTGAGGCTGCCACGTCTCTTTTATTCTTTGCACCAATTTAGTGGACTCATGTTGACAAATTACTCGTATAAATGTTCCTGTTTTGTTCCTTTTGTCAGGAAGTTCCCAATCACCCAGCTCCTCCTATACAACCAGCAGCACATGAATGAAAATTTTCCCACAAAGAAAAGAATCACCAGCAGAACCACTCTGCCCTGAGGGGACATTCGCTGCGGGATATGAGATGCTTGGGACTCCTGCCGTCTGGTATGCCTGGAAGCGCTGTCCCTGGAAGACGTGGAGGACCTATTTATCTATTGGACATTGATAGCAGGGATACTATTGATTGGCCTGGGTATTGTCCTGATCTATCGGAGAAATGGAAAAACCGCTGATGGCAAATCGGCACTACCGCTAAGCGTGGAGATAAAACAGCACCACGGGTTCATGAGTACTCGGCTGACGGAATTCCACCAGAAGATGGCTCGGATCGAAGGACTGATCAGTGACATCTCAGCCCGTTCAGAGGAGGAACGGAGACAAATTGATAACATCGGAAGACAGTCCGAACACCTGTTGAGATCGGTGAAGGGACTGTCTGTCAAGCTTGAGGAGATGTCGAAGCTACCCCCCCCCCCCCCCCCCTCCCAGCCTGGAAGAATAGCTCAGCAGCTGTGCTCCTATCAAATTCCTATGCAGCTCCTATCTCCCTTCAAGGACAACTGATGGACTACTGACCTGTAAACATCCTGGCAGTCTCGGTCATACAAATCGCAAAAACTTCTCATAGGCTGACGCACACACATTCCCCTCCCTACCCGCCCCCCATCTACCGTCTGCCTCTGCGCCTTGTCTTTTGTCCACCCCCCACCCCCATGTGTCCATGAAAAAATTCCAGCATGTTTCCACGTGTACTGTGTACAAAAGTCATAATGTATGATGTGACTGTGTGTCAAATGTATGTATCGCAACTTGCAAATTAACTTTCAGGACATTTTGCAACTCCACGTTACAAAATGTTTATCTGTTATGTTAATGTTAATCTTTATTAATTTAATACTAAACATCTGACTTACCTGCACTGAGAACATCTGAGAAGCAAGAATCTTCCAGTTTAATGTACTTCTTCTTCCCTCCATGTTGTACTTTGATCAACATGTTGGTTTGACATAAAAGAAGAAAATGTCATATGTCTGAGAATAACATGTTCAAGTTAAAATTTATCCCAACTACACACTGTTAAAATACACGTTTCTCACCGCTGTTCAAAACAGCAAGGCTACAGTTTATAAGCTCAACTGTTAGCATGCTAGCCAAAACTGACTTTTCAGCTGCGTCTGTGCCATTGAGCCGGAAATTATTCTCTTAAAACACCGACATGCGGTTGCATTGTTGGATGGTTATTTCCAAAACAGTATTAATTACCTTCAAGATGCGCGTCGTCATTAATTTGTGAAGCTTATCAAACAGTTTGTCATTACCGTCATACAGACACATCACACGCCACAGACAGTATGGCCGACATTAACGTTTGAGTGAAAGCTAACAGCTCCACAATGGCAGCTAAGGACAGTTAGCTAACTAATGCTGCGGGAGCTACTTGCTCTAAATAATGGAGTAAAAGCAATGGGGTTACGTTCAACATCAAGTTCGCAGTCATTAGCGGTACTATGTAAGTAGATAAAGTGAGAACAATGACAAAATATCACACATTTAAAGTACTTTTTGATAAAAATCATGCTCTTACCAGCCTTGTGACGACGTTCCTTGTGCTGCTCATGCCGCAATAAAATACGTCGTGAACTCCAGGGGCAGAGTTAAAACCAGATCCTGAACACCAGGGAAGAAACTCCAAAATTCAACTCGGCCTGGGTGTACACCTTAACACAAACTGTAGTCAGAGTTATAAAATAAACTCCAGAAATGTAACTCTTTCACACTTTTTTGTGAGAGAGAGAGAGAGAGAGAGTGTGTGTTTGTCCTTTGATGTCTTTGATGTATCAACATTCTACAGCCTGATGTCACAGGCAGTAAGTGGACACACAGCCAGAGACAAGTTCAGAATTGACTTCTGAACTTGTCTCTGGCTGTGTGGAGCAGGAGCAGAAACAGTTGGACTGGAGAGGACTTGCTCATGATTTAGGAAGAAAGAACCACTCAGATATTTCTGCACAATGATTGACAAGGAAGGGAGGAGCTACTGCTGTTACAAGGACAAGAGGAAACTACAGGAAAGTCCAGATCACCTGTTAGTGTTAGTGTTTCAGTTCAGTGGGATGTGCTTGTTAAATTGACATGATGTCTAATAACACAAGAACTTCAGCCCAAAGGTTTCAGTACATGTTCAGTTTATTTATGCTAAACATGAGGCTTCAGCAGTCTGACTTATATAGTTGAAACAGGCGTCCTCCAAGTCTTTTTTATCATTTAAGTTGAAGATCAACCAGCAGTGCTTTGCATGTGTAACTCTGAGTTTCTGAAACACAACATCCAGGGACAGTTAAAATTTAGACAGCACTGAAAGACAATACAGTAAATTGGATGAAATCAGTCTCAGGTGTTAAGATGCTCTACAACTTAAAGATGGATGTCTGTGCTCACTCATCTTTTATCTCTGGTCCTGCAGACGAGCCGCAATAAAGCTGTCAGCTTCATAGCTGCTCCCTAATAGAGGGACTGAGGTTGGAGAGAGGCATTGTGGGACACAGAGGTCGTCCATATTAACTATAGAGGGATGAGAAATGGGAGGATATGAAACAGCTCAAATACAAACACTGACAGACAATGAAACACTATTGTTCATGATTCAGTTCCAGTTCCCAGAGGCCTGAGGGCTTTAATATGTTACTGTTTCAGCAACAAGCAGTGAAGGATCAATGATTCTGATTTTCTATCAGTCACTTTACAGGAAACTGGGGATCCATAAACCTCAGTTATTGAAGCTGTATTCACATTGTGTAGGGACCTGAGCTTTCATTGTTTGAAATGTCACATGTTCAAATCCTGTTGCTCCTTAAAGTGATATGTGTGTATGTGTCCTCTTACTGACTGTCAGTGTCAGGAGAGGCTGCAGGACTGGATGTGACCCACAGACAGAGACACAGCTGGGCAGAGACAGAGAGAGGGCCAAGGAGACGCAGGGACAGATGTGCAGGTGATGTGTTTTCTTCAGCTCTTTGCAGTGGTCTCACAGATAACCCTCGACTGTGCTGTGATCTCTGTCATCCATGTTGCTGTACTGGTCTGGCTTCCTGACTCGGTTTGTGTAGTTTCCCCAGTGACCTGCTGTAACTCAGCCTCCTCTCTGACTGTCACACAGTGATGAAGCATGTTTTTCTTTGACTCAATGCATCAAACATCACTTCTTGTCATACATACATAAGTATCTCCTCTCAGTAAGTACAGATGTTTCCTCTTCAAAGCTTTCAGGAGCCTCACTCTGATTCAGTGGCTCCACTCTGACTAATTTCATGCTGCATCTCTATTTGGGACCAAACACAGAGAGAAAATGTGTAAATAGCTGATAATCAGCAGTGAAGTTCTCTCATTGCTTCAGGATTATAAACCATTTTCAACTAAGAAGATGGACAAAGGGGCTCAACAGGTTTTTGCCTGTAGATGTGTGATGGATTCAATACTGAAATACATTTTGTCTTTGGGTGGGATTAGTCAGGATCAGGCTCTGTTTATGGTCCAAGAAGAAGAAATGCAGTCCTTTAGCTGTGATAATGTTTAACTGTTTTTTTTGGCCCAGCAGGAAGTCATTTTTAAGTAACCAGTACTAACCACTGACACTCCTCCTCCACTGTTGATTGAATGAAACACAGTGAGAGTGGGTGGTGTTGTACAGGAGTTTAACTCAGTGAACCATGAAGTGAGGAAATGGACAAAAACTTTAAATCCTGTTTATCTTACTGCTTCATATCACTGGAGACCTTTTGGTTTGCAC
Organism: Toxotes jaculatrix; assembly: GCF_017976425.1. Lineage (NCBI taxonomy): Eukaryota > Metazoa > Chordata > Actinopteri > Toxotidae > Toxotes > Toxotes jaculatrix. Next base: position 1,795,444 of record NC_054405.1, on the reverse strand, counting down.
TGGTGTTATGGCTGAGGGGTTCTTGAAGAGGGCAGTTGTACAGTTTTGTCACTGAGCCACTGTCAGGCCGTTTACTTTGAGATACAATGAAATGTAATGTTAAAGGCATAGAGTGATGTAGAAAGTGTGCTTCAGCTTTTGTTATGTACAGACAGACTGCAGCACTCAGGCCACGTTAAAGACCTTGTTACCAAAGATTCTTCTGCTTTAGTTTGATCCTCCACTGGGCTCTCACCTTGGAAAACTGCCAACTTTTCAGTGTGATGAGAAATTCTCTAAACATGTTCAGGAAACATGCTGATTTTTCTCTGGATGCTTTTCTCTTATTTTATAGTCTAATATAATCTGCATCATATGAAACCTGCTGTAAAACAAAAGTCTGTGTGCTTTTCTCTTTTTCAGTAGATTAGATCCATAATTAACTTCAACATACACAGATCACATGAAATCATTTTCTCTGTGTCTGTTCATTGTACAGTGAACTTCTCCTCCATCAGGACAAGCCAGGGACACATATGTCCACAGTCACCTCTCACCCATCAATAGATCATGCTAATGTTTGTGTAGCTTTTTTAGCTGGAGTGACAGAAGACACTGCTGTGGAGAAAGTCTGCCTGTCAGTTTCTCTGTGCACTGGTCTGTAATAACTCGACTACCAGCCTGAGTTCAGATCACTGAGATTCAACAATTTTCTTACCTGGCTCTCATTTTATAAACATTATTGAAAATAAATTGTGTTCTCATCCATTACTAAAGTCTTCCAGACTCAAAGATGAAGATCAGGATCTGATGAGAATGTATTCTCCCTCTCAGGTTTTTGTGCTGTTGAAAATCAGCATCATTTTCCAGGACGTTTCAGTGTAATAGGAAGATCAGGCTGAGTTAGAAACTCCAGCATGGCTGTAGACTACAAGGTGATCAGATATTGTATGGACCAGTTTTCCTTTAAAGACTTAAACATTTATGTCATGTCATCATCTGCCGCTTATCTGGGTCCAGGCCCAGGTCACGGAGGCAACTGCCACCCAGTTCACAATGCACCGCAGTCTTATGGCACCTCCACAGGTGGTGAGCCCATGGGAGGTGGTGCCGCCCAGAGTGGGATTCAAACCCACGACCCTGAGATGGAGTCTCATGTTCTACCAACTGAGCTAACCGGGCAGCACTTAAACATTTATACCACACTAATTTGCACTGGAGACTGTTTCTATCACAGATGGATGTGAGCTGCTGTCGAGGTCATCATGTCTGTTGTGTGATTGATGTGGAAATTTGAAACTGGAGCGGAAAATTTACAGAGTCTGATGCAAATAACTCATTCAAATGTTTTAGTGCAGGAGATGAAGACGTTGTCTTGTTGAAAAAGTAAAAACAAAAACAAAATAGTGATAAATTTTACAATGAACAAAGGTGAATTGTGTGAGAGCTGATAGCAAATGTTTTGATGATGCAGTAAAGCACAAGTCAATGAAACATTTTTTCTTTCAGGTAAGTGCTGCCAATAACCTTCAGAAGAAAAAAAGAACAAGGGAAACAGATTCAGCCAAAGATCCTCAACTATCTTCAGCAGCATTTAGTGGGTTTGTTATTCTTTGTTCCTACAAAGATGAGAGGAGTGTATCCAGAGGGCTGCTGCTCAGATGATAATGGTAGGACACAGACTTTCTTTACAGATACATTTCCTCTGTTGTTCCACACAAGCATGGAGGAGAATCCTAACAGGAAGAACCAGCAGCTCTGCTTGGGTCTCAGTGTCAGCCAATCCTTGTGGGAGATGCAAGTTCTATAAATAAAATATTGATGTGATTTTAAGTAATTAGGTTCATCACTTTCACAGTTCCCTGAAAACAGAACCCAGCATCATGTGTCAGAGCCAGTGCAAATGTTTTAAAGAGAGGAGCTGTTCTGTTAGAGTGTGTGTGTGTTTGTCCTTTGATGCCTTTGATGTATCAACAGATGACAGGAAATCAGGTGGAGGCAGAGGCATCAATGTTTCCAGTGGAAAATGAATTAGGGATGTTGTGGTAGATGTTCAGAAGCTTCAGGTTGTTACAGAGGTGCCCTGAAAAGTAGCATATTATGGGTTTTTTTTCATTAGCACATAAGCTGTGATGGCATGCATTTCCATTACAGCCTCACAGGAGTTAGCAGGGTAGCTGTGCCAAATTGCACTGTGTTGGTCCTGCTTGGTAGCAGAGCTGACCATTGCCAACCTATGACATTCTCCTCCCTTTAGCTGTGTCTGCAGTCGCTACACTCCTGTGTGTCTATGCTGTAGACTAGAGAGAAAGCTCTATTCTTAATTCTCTCTGTTTTCAGCTCTCAAGACTTTTGCAGCTTCTACCTGAACCTCTGTGATCTGGGGTTTACTTTCACTCCTCTGTTCCAGTTTGGACTTTCAGATATCAGCCTTATTTCACTGTTTACTGATCATTTTCAGCCACATCACAGCTGTTATGTTACTACTAATGCAAAGCAAACTTTTTGCTGTTACAGATGTTTCCTATTTCTCACCTTCGTTTCCTGATGCTGTTTTGTTGAACTCTTGCTTTCTGTAGTTACATTGTTTCTTCATCTTCTCCCTCAATTATTTTGTCTTTGATCCAAGAATAAGCAAAGTGTTTTTTTCAATCCCAGCATCGTCAGAGACAGAGAGAAATGAACTGCCCCAAATGAAATCTGCTTTTATCACAGTGTAAACACTGGATCATCAGAGCTTTACAGACCAACTGTCACAACATGAGCTGAACATTTTCACACTTACATCCAAAATTTAGTTGAAGGCCAGAAATACAAAGATTTACCTGTGACGTCTTAAACACAGTGACAAAGTTATATTTAGTGATTATTCCTGTGAATCAAGAGCCAGCATTTGCCTCTGAGACCTGAACTGAGCTCAGACCAAGTCTCTGTTGTGTGGATCATTCACCCTGCTACTTATTTGACTCTGTGAGTGATCAGATGATTGCAGATGATTCAGTGGAGCTGTAATGAGCTTTGGGAAAAGGACACATCATCAGTCAGGTTTACCTGTTTACCAAAGGTGTTTCCCAAGTGAAAACACACAACATCTGCAGTTTGCATGATCCAGTTGAAAGTTAAATATATTATGTTCATTACTGTGTATTTATTATACAATCATTACTAAAGTCTTGTGAGAGAGCCAATGAATCCAATGCTCATATTTGTCATATCAGTATTTAAGGTGTATTGATTGGTTCACAACGTCAACTCATGCTTTGAGTAACATGCAAGAAAACATTCCACCTTAATAGTTGCCGGTAATTGTCAGTAGACTTTGAGCAGCACAGTGAGTTCAATGATTTTTTCTACCTAGTTATTGTAACTGGTAACGATGAAAAGGCAGCGTAACATCCCTTCATTCATCATTCACTCTTCTGACTGTTTCTTCATTTGTGATGTATTTACACAGAAACATTACAAAGCCAGTCTATTAAACTTGTTCAGCTTGTGCTGCATCCACAGCTGCTGGAGATCAAACCTCACTGAGCTCCGTTTTCACTGCCTATCAGATGAACTTGACCTCTGCCTGCACTGAACGTTTCCTCAGAGTGGATATTTCCAATCAGTCCTCATTTGCTCGGCACAAGAAAATAATGAAATCATTCAAAACACAAACCACTTGTGTTCATATGCTCATATTGTTTAACATCAGTCTAATTCCAACCTGCTACATCCATGGTATCATCTAATCCCACTGAGCCAGATGTTTGACTGACTGTAATATTCTCAACATGATGAAACTACTCATAAAGTCAATCTAACATTTGATCATGTGTCAGTTATAGTTGACTAATGTGTGTATGAACAGTGGTTACATACATAACCTTTGAAACTGTGTGTGTGAACATGAGCATGTGTCATAGTTGTACTCTAGTTCATAAACAGAAGGCACCACACATCTGCTGTTCACTGGATGTTGAGCTGAGGAGATTGATTAATGTGAAGGAACATTTAGAATTCATGAGCCATTTATTCTGTTTTTCTTACTTTATCCTTATGTGTTGATTTGAGTAACTGAACAAATCCACATACAGCTCAAGTGTTAAAGTGGCTCCAGGATCTTTGTTTGTTCCCAGAGTTCACACTTCTGGGCTTCTGTTATCATTTCCACCTTCACCTTGTAATGTAGTCAGACAGCTGCTGTGTCTGAAGTCAATGTGAACTCTTTCTGTATTAAACCAGACTATGATCTTTGCTAAACCTCTGTTTAGCTGCAGAACTGCATCTAAAACACCTTCAGTTCTACTGAGCTAACGAGCAGACTTTACAGATTAAGATGGAAATTCCAGGTTTGGTCATTAGGTTTGTACAACACCAAATATATTCAGGATCTAGTGATGTTTATCAAAGAAACATCTGTCAGCTCATCAACAACACATCTGTCGGCACATCTGGAGAAGAACACAGCTATGAGAAATGAGTCATGGACATGAACCAGATTCAGACATGTTGGACCACTTCAGTCCATCTGAGCGTGTCTTAGAATATATTGGTTTAATACATGTATCTGTTTCTGTATGGACACTTTGTTCTCTTCACTCAGAGATGCTCCATGCTCTGATGCAGGATCTCCAGTGTAAGTGAAGTGTAACTAATGAGCTGCTCAGGTTTTGTTTTCATGCTTCACTTTTTACCTTTGGAACATCTTGTCTTTATGGCTTTGATGGTGATTGTTAGGAGTAAGAGCGTAGCAGAGGTTCTCAGATCTTGGAGATCCATGATTTCTGAAATACTGTACATCCTTCATGTACTTCATCTTTCTGTGAGGACACATTTCATCATTACAGACTGATGGATTATCAGACATTATCAGTTCTGCTGTTTTCTGTGGGAATGTTTCTTTCTCTTTCTTGATTTTCCTTGAGTTCCTCCTCAAAGTTGCTCCCTTCCTGGTAAATGTTTGCAGTTTGTATTGAGCTGAAAATGAAATGATCACCTGGTACTTCAAGTCTCACAGAAAGAGAAAGGAAATGCTGTTTTCTGTCTTTCCTCATTTTCTGCCTGTTTGAAGAGAAATTGCTGATCTGCTGCAGGGAAATGGTTTCCTCCATCTACAGGTGTTACTGGTCTGTGACCAGCAACAGGCTCTGTCCTAATCATTTCATTTACTTCCACATTTAATGAGAAAGAGAGAGACAATCAATGAGCATGCATAGTGAAAGAGAGAGAAAGACACAGAAAAACTGATAGAGAGAAAAGAGTCAACCTAAACTTTTGTCTGCCTGAAGGTAAAAGCACAAACCTTCCTTCCTCCTTCTCTGATGTATGTTTATAAAGTGTTACAGGACATTTCATTCTGTCTCAGCCACAAATCATTTCTATTTAAATAAGTCTACACAACTTCTGAATGTCTTCCTGTGGCAACAAACATTATCTCCAGCCTCAGACAATTTAAGTCTGTCATCATATCCACCTCATTTATCAATCAATAAAAGTATTAAAGGAAAAGTGAGTGAAAGAATGAAAATGGAAAAGTTGCTTTGTGGATCCATGAGTTGCTTCATGTCCACTTATCAAGTGATCTTCCTCATTCAGTCTCAGTTGACCTACAGTCATTGCTTTCATGAACGGTACAATGTCCACCGGATTAACTGTGTTATTATTCTTGATGTGGTTGGTAACTTTCCATGTCAGTGTAAAAGCTGGAGGAGTTTTCTGGGTCCCTGCAGCAAACACTGAGGATTACGTCTACATAGTATTATTTCCATATCATCATATGCTAATACACATTCTTCACACACACACACACACACACACTAGTGCTGCACGATTTGATGAAAAGGTGCGATTGCGATTATTGTGGACAATATTGTGATTTGCGATTACGATATAAATAAATGGTGTCATGAGTCCACTTGCTTGAATATCAGGGACAACACAGAATAATGATAGTTTGTGTATTTCTCAACTCAAAACATACACATGACTCACACAAAAAATACAAAACTTGTTTACCGGTAAGTCTCCTCAGAACAGCTATTCATTTAAACGTCTTATTTTTTTAATTATTTAACGAGGGTTTCTCTTCTTAAAAGTGACTCCAGAGGAGCTGGAAGGCCTCAACGCAGTCAGACTACGGTAAGAGAGTATCTGAATCAGAAAAAACAGCTGTTGACAACAAAGAGTTGCACGCAGGTCGCTCACTATAATTACAGATTTAGTAGAGCGTGCTGAGCGGTGTTTTGGGAGATCGGATACGTCTACCGGAGTGTGCGGACGAGACAGTGGGGACGAGGATTTTGTGCCAATCATCCATCAGTCTAAAAAGCGTCTGAGTCTCTGCCGTGTTAAGCGTCAACATCAGCCCGATCTTGGATCAGAACTGGCCTCCAAAAATATCCGGCCTGAAGTTCCAGAAAAACAGGACGCTCCTGCTGTAACGGGTAAGTCTCTAAAATAATAATATTATCTGTGCATATGTTTACAGAGCCTCAACCTGCCAGTCCACTCAATCAGCAGCCTGAAGTTGATACATCAGACAAACAACTGAAGATCTGAGAGCCCGTGCAATTTAGAAGAGGATTTCAGTCTCACGGCTCCACTTGTGATTCTGGCTCCGGTTCTGGTTCCGGTTCCCGCTCCCACCATTCTCAACATCGGAGGGATCATAGAGCACCTCCCACAGTGGTGAATATCATTATCAGTAACGCAACATTCCACTTTCACTCTTGGTTTAAAAAAAAAGAAAAAAAAAAAAAGAAAGAAAGAAATGGATAAAGACTTCATAGTTATTCCCGAAGAGTTAGAAGAAATTGTAGAAGAACTGAATAACCTTTGACCTGTTTCTGAAATAAATGTTCAAAATTCTGGTGCAGAGAATTACTTTCATCCCTTAGAAAATGCTCTCCAGCATCTTTTGCTTTTGTCGGCGCCAGCAAACCCTCCAAACCCTGAACATTATTTCCAGCCCTTCAAAGCCTCACCTCCCCTAGCTCACCCATCAGCGATGCCCATGCAGCTTCCCCGGTACCCTCATCATCAGAGACAGACTCTGTTCCAGAGCATCGAGGGGGAAAATTTAGAATCCCCGCCGATTCCTCCCCTCCATCCACTTCCAGAACGATGACCCGCGAACGATTTAACAATGTGGAAATAAGACGTGCCTTCGCCGTCCCTCCCCCCGAAAATGTACCCGATCTTGCACAATTTTACATAGACGTTATGAGCATCCTCCTCCGAGATCTGTCTGAGGAGGCAAGATCAAATGCTAGGCGAAATGATGTGATCCAGTTAGAGTTCAAAGGAGAAAACGTACATCAACACGTCTCCGTGACCGTTGACGAAAGCGGGGATGCCATCCTTCCTGCGTTTGAGGGTCTGCTAGAAAGGTTGGTACAATCCAATGCAGATATCATCTCAGACGATAACCTGGAATTAATCGTCCAGGTGATGAGAAATCCCAGCAGGGGTGTCAAACGAAAACTTCACAAAACTTTAGACTGTGAAATCATCCGAAAGAAGAAACGTCATCTGTATGTGGCATACAATAGTGATGATCATCTCTGCTTCGCCATCTCGCAGGTCTGAGCGAACAAACTTCCGTGACCTTTAGCAATGTTGGAAAATTTGAAAATATTCTCAGACATAAAATTGTGGTCTTTCACAGGACTACAGACGAGCGTCCTCTCTCTCATTTTGAGACTGACTTTTCAGATCATTCAAATCCTCTGTTTTTACTTTTATTTCAAAATCATTACTACGGCATACTTAATCTGAAAGGTTTTCTGGGTGCTAGACATGTTTGTCAGTATTGTTACAAGACCTTTGAAAACTCTTACATGCACAGCTGCTCGGGCTACTGCCCCATCTGCTGTGACCTCTGTCCGGTTGGAGAGGATAACAGGCGTGTATACTGCCAGGACTGCGGCAGGACGTGTTGTTGTTTGTGCTTTACCAGACACAAAGAGCCTCAGCAGAGGGGTGAAAAGCAAATCAGTACTTGCAATATGATTAAAAGATGTAGGGATTGCAAAAATCTGTACACTGTTCAGTTTACACTGTCAGTAAAAGAGCAAAGTCTCACACCTGTCCTGTAAAGATGTGTCACATCTGTGGGGAAAAAGTAGCCCTCAACAGCCTGAGCGCCGAGCAGCACCAATGCTACATCCAGCCTCTCCTGCCGGTGACAGAGCACAGTGAGAAATTGATTTTTTATGATTTTGAAATGTTTGTTGACAAGGAAGGGGTGCATGTCCCTTACTTGGTGTGCACCAAAACGTGGAAGGGTAAAGAGCAGACATTTTAGACTGTGTAAGAGACTTTCTCCTGCATTTCAGGAGACCTCTTTACCAGGGAGCCATGTTTATAGCTCACAATGCACGAGGTTTTGATAGCTACCTGATCCTCAACTGCATGACAGAACTGGGTTACAAACCTCCTCACGTCATCATGCACGGCAGTAAAGTTCTGAGTTTCACAGACCCTGATTTCCGTTTAAAATTCATTGACTCCTTATTTTTTCTTACCACGTCTCTAAACGCTATGCCCAAAGCCTTAGGTTTTAGCGACCAGAGCAAGGGATACTTCCCTCACAGGTTCAGCTCAAAGGAGCAATTTCCTGCCCCCTAAATCCTTAGCCGTACCTTCACCTGTCACATTCTGCTCTGCCCCTCTCCTGCCCTGCTGCTCAGCCACACCCCTCATCAGCCCAACTGCTTCCACCTGCTGCTGTCACCTGCTCACCATCTCCAATCAAGCCAGTATATATGCAGCTTCACTCCTCTCACTCATTGCCTGATCACCCGATAACTACAGGCGTCAGTGTAAAAACTATTCAAGCGCCTCCATCCAGTGGTTAGAGCAGGTAGCACGTACAGAAAACAGATTTATCCAGCATGCGTTGAACAGAGGTGAAAAAGGATTCTAGGATGATTTTATTACGGTTGCCCTACCTGCTTTCAACCTCATGAGAAATGCCCTTTGACAGGAGCCCCCTATGAAGCACTGCATGAAGCTACATGCGAGAAATTACAAAGACTAAAAACCGTTTACAGCGTCCGTACGATCGTCATGAGAGAGCATAATTGGTCAGAGATGCAGCGTTCTCATCCTGGGGTGAAAGCATTTCTCGAACGCTTTCAAGCCCCTGAACCTCTCTCCCCATGTCAAGCTCTTTACGGAGGCAGGACCTGCGCCGTGAAGTTGAGACACACGGCTGCCTCTGACGAAACCGTGTGGTACGTTGACGTGACGTCTCTGTACCCCTACGTTAACTGTAGCTTTCCGTACCCACTAGGCCACCCTACCATCATATCCAAAGACTTTGATGACCCATGAAACTACTTTGGGCTCATCTACCCTCCTTGCGGTCTCTTTTTCCCCGTACTGCCTTACAAAACATCAAGGTAAATTGGTGTTCACCCTCTGCCGCACGTGTGCTGAAACAAACAATCAGACATCCTCTTGCAAACACAATGATGAGGCTAGAGCGTTGACCTGGGTGTGGGTCAGCGTTGAATTCAACAAAGCTCTGGATCGGGGTTACAGTCGCGGAGATTAACAAGGTGTGGCACTTTGACAGGTGTAGCGATTCTATCTTTGTCAACTACATATGTACTTTTCTGAAAGGAAAGCAGGAGGCTTCGGGGTACCCCCCAGAGGCGTGTGATGAGGAAAGCAGGGAAAAGTATATCAGAGACTACCGGCTCCATCAAGCCATTCAATTAGACGCTAGCAAAATAGAATCAAACCCCGCCAGGAGACAGGTGTCTAAGCTCTGCCTCAACAGCTTCTGGGGTAAGTTTGCCCAAAGAACCAATATGACAAAAACTGAGATAGTCAGTGAACTGGAGCAGTTTTTCCGCTTCATGTTTTCAGGACATTACTATGTCAAGTACTTTGCCTTTCTCAGCGACAAAACTGCTATGGTTCAGTGGAAATACCACAAACGATGCGTTGTACCCCCTGGCAGATCCAATAATGTTTTCATCGCCACCTTCACCACCGCCTATGCCCGTTTCAAGTTGTACGGGTATCTGGAACAATTAGGAAACAGGGTCCTCTATACCGACACAGACAGCGTGATTTATTCGGTGAAAGAGGGAGAGTCCCCTTTGGAACTGGGTCATTATCTGGGGGATTTGACGGATGAGCTGGGAGGTGACAACATACAAGAATACGTCGCTGCTGGTCCCAAAAGTTACGCCTACCAAACCATAAATAGTAAAAAGATAGTGATGCGCGTCAAGGGTATCACTCAGACCCGAGAGTGCAGCGAGTGAGTCAACTTTGATACTGTGAAAGAGCTGGTGGAAGGTTATTTGGATGAGTCTAGGGAGAGGAAGGGGGTGATTCATATCCCTAAGCAAAACATCGCTAGGGATAAAAAGAGACTGCTGCTGAAAAATTCAGCATTCCAGAAAAAGTTTGGAGTGGTGTATGACAAAAGACATCTGTTTAGCGACGGAACAAGTCTGCCTTTCGGATATTGATCATATCACCGTGTCTATGATGGAGGAAATTAACTTTGACCCTCGACTTACTGCACCTTTTTCATGTCTGGTGGTGGGACCCAGCGGTTGTGGGAAAACCCATTTCTATTCTAAGTGTTTTAGAAAAGATGTTGTAAATATTGTACCTGAAAATGTAGTGTGGATTTATATTTCCTTTCAACCTATGTATGCTGAGCTGCAAAAGATGAATAAAAATATTAAATTTGTTGAAGGTCTGCCTGAGTCTTTTGAAGACAACCTGTTTCCTCCCGAGCAGAGTCACCTGATTATTCTGGATGACGTTATTTTTCAGGCCTCTGACCATCCTGAAGTGGTTAGAATTTTCACACAGTACAGACATCATAGATGTATGAGCATCATGATGCTCACTCAAAATGTATTTCATCGAGGCAAATACAGCACCATCAGTCTGAACAGTAATTATATGGTGCTCTTTAAAAATCCTCGGGATAAATTACACGTGAATGTATTAGCTCATCAGATCTTTCCTTCCCAAAAAGCATTTTTTCTGTTAAGTTTTGAAGACGCCATCAAAGACCCTCACGGCTATTTAATCGTCGACCTCACACCCACCTGCCCAGAACGGTACAGACAGAACTGGGATACTCCCTGGTCAGTGGCTGACGGTTTACGTTCCAAAACCCAGATAAATTCCTCCTCCTCCTCCTCCCCATGTTGACCCTTATAAAAAAGGAATGGTCCCTTACTCAAAGCTCTGTACCTGGCTACGCCTCAGAAACATTGAGATATTCTAGTTCACTCCTTGCCAGACTTTCTCAATGCCTTGTGTGAGATTGCAGTCAATTTTTTGAAAGGCAACATTCCCCTCTCATCTCAGCAATATACAAAACTAAAGAGACAGAAAAAAAATTATCATACTGCTGGCAGACAGGAAAGTGGGTTTGAAATGCAAAAAGCAAGTGCTGAAGAAGCAGACAGGCAGATTTCTTTTACCCCTACTTTCAGCCACTATACCTATCATCGGAAACCTCGTAGGAGGACTTATTAGAAAATGTCTCTGAAGACGACCCAGAAAATGTTTCTCCTCTCACCCCAGCAGTTGAGCCGCCTGATCCGCCCTGAATCTTCTACTTCTATCAGACAGCCGAAGAGGATTTGGATGTTCAAATGAGGGAGATTTTAAGTGAACGCGAATTGAGTTCTTATGAAAAAGCTTAAAAATATGCAGGTGAACAGTGTCATCGTCTCAAAACGGACGACATGCCTGGCAAGGCATCTTTAAACATTTGAAAAAAGCAAGTCAGGTGGGTAAAAGAGTCACAGGGTGTAGACTTTCGGATACAGCGTTAGTATTTTTTCACAAAGTCAGAGACAGTCATCATTTTTGGATGCATCCTGGTGGTACAAAGACAGTACACGTCGAAACAATAATCCGCAGGCACGCTGGCAGAGAAGATAAATGCAGTTTTGGCCACAGGTGGTGGACAGGGGGTGCTGAAGCTGTCGATTGGTTGAAGCTGTTGGTATAATATCTCAGTAGATCGGTCTTCCAAAAACTGCAAGATACTTGAAGGGTAATGAGCAAAGTCAAGGGGCAGACCGTAAGAGTCAAAAAAGGTGGTTATGCCATTTTCTTCCAGGGTTAAAGCCAGCCAGTGTTCACCAAGCATGTGAGACGGGTGTGTGTTGATGATAAAGCACGCGGGGGTTCTGAACGACAAAGTCAGCAAGGGGAGCTGGTCCGAGGCCCACACGCCGCAAAATACATCACCCAGCAGATGATGCAAAAGATTTTCCAGCTAATGATTATCCATTTTTTTAGTTAATAATAATCCACCAGCACCTGTCGTTTAGAGTTGATCTCCAAAATGGAATCTTAACAAGCGTACACAGAGTGGTAGTGTGGGGCAGGGGAACTCATTTCCAGTCTTAGATTTCTATTGGAAACGGGGGACAAAGCGTCTTCTCCCGAGTTGAGATTGAATACAAAGAGTAACCTTTGTTAAATTCTTGATGGTTGATGCTCAGAGGTAAAGCTTTGAGATGCCTCCCAGTGGCCACAAACATGTTGTAAAACTCTCCCTATTTCTTTATATTTATTTCATCTCATGTCGTCTTGGGTGGGTGGGGGTGTAGGAAGTGATATCAGAGAAGGGGCATGAATGTAGGGGGTGGAGGAAGTGATGTCAGAAAAGGGACAGGGATCAAGTGGGAGATGCATAAGAAGTGACATCATAAACAGGGCGGGGCTCAGGCCACGTGGTCAGACCACATGGTCAGGTCGGTCGGGGGTGGGGGGAGGGTTATCAATCATTTTGACAGAAGGGTGTACTCTTACTCTCTTATGAGATCCTCTGGTTAATGTACCTGTGCACATTTTTATTTCCCTTATCAATAAAATCTCTGCCTGAGATCATCTCTCCTCCATATGTCAGACCTGCTGCTGTCAGTCAGGAGAGATTCAGATATTTTTTGTGCCAAACCTCATTCAACCTCTGATATTTTCTCTTTTTCTTTGAAGATGACATCTCAAATACAATTTATTCTTTTAATAACTATGACTACATTTTAAAACACATCATGTGCTTTAACCTCCAAATGATATTGAACTGCTTTATTCTGGAATGCAACCCTTTTAGTTTATCAGGATCAGCACTGAACCACAATACTCTCATTTTTTTTTCTTTCTGGTTTCTATGAACAAGTGAAGAGTCATCAGCTGTGACAAATTCAATGTGACTCCTGCTGCAGGAGGTTGTTAAAAGGACGAGACAGAGAGAGCAAAACCAAAGCTAATATCAGAGTGTGAAAGTACAAACATGGTGTGAAACTGTTTGGAGCTGCTCGTGTTTTCTTCTCTGACATGTCAGTTTTTTAGAACAGCCTGCTCCAGACAGACATACATCATTCACCATGTCACACTCCTTCCATTTCATAGTGATTGGTTTAACTGTTCTTCAAGGGAAGTTCAGTGACTTGGAAATTCTCTTGTATCCAGCCACTGATTTCTGCTTTTCAATCCCATTTTCTCAACACTCAGTGTTGTTCTGTCTTCATGGTGGAGAGTTTCTCTGCTCACTCACCAAAAGCTGGATCCTCCAGATGCAGGTGTATTTATACTACAATCACCTGAAAGCCCTTGGCTGCACACAGGTGATCTCCATTTATCTAATTATGTGACTTTTCAAACCAACTGGCTTCACCACTGATGATTTAGATGTGTCCTGAGTGTTTTGTGTTTTACATTAATAATGAATTCAGATCACATCATTGAGATCTGTTTATCTTTGTCATTAAAGGGACTTTTTCTGTTTGCGAGTGTCAAAAGAAATTCAATTAAATTAAATTCCCTTTGATTCAGTGTTATGTTGTTGTACAACACTGAATCAAAGGGAATTTAATTTAATTTAACAGAGACCCAGAGCATAACTGTACTCTGGGTCTCTGTTCCTGAAAATTCAGAAATGTTGGGAACTGCATCACACACTCATTCAAGTCCCCCAAGAAGGCTGGTCGTCCACGAAAGACAAATGCAAGAGAGGACAGGATAATGCGGAGAATCTCAATGGGCAATCGGTTCAATGCTGCAGCTGGAATTGCTCGCCAGTTCAGCGCTGAACAGAGTAAGGATATGTCTCGTCATACAGTGTCTCGACGTTTAACAAAATTTGGACTCAAAGCCCAGAGTCCTGATCTAAACCCAACAGAAAATCTCTGGAAAATCCTTGGCGACAAAGTTATGGCTAAGAAACCCACTACAAACATCGAACTGTGGAACAAACTGGTAGAAAAGTGGACCAAAATCACATCAGAGCAGTGTGAGAGACAAGTGATGTCCTGTGGCCGCAGATGTGCTGAAGTCATTCAAAGCAAGGGCCTGTATACTTCCTACTAATTGTTGACTGTTGGAACCTTGGGAAATTTTAGTTGTAATCTTTCTCCGTGCTACAGTCATTACTGTTCTCTAATTTTGATCACTGTGTTTTCCTCAAAAAAAAAAAGATTTTTGTTGACGTGCCTTGGTTATTTTGTAAAACACTGTTCTTGTAGCATGGTATAGCCACAACAAAGATTCCTTCAAATTTTGAGCAATGAAGATTACATTATTTCTGAAAAAATCTAGTTTTCATAAATTCTCTAATTTTGATCTCCACTGTACACTGCAGGCTGAGGGTGTGGCTGATGAGGTGATTGCAGACAGGTGAGCAGGAGCTCTGGAGGGAAACCCAAAGTAAGTCAACCACACCCAGGCCTACACACACACAGACAAGAACACAGACAAACAGGGGACAAACAAGAAGCACTAGGGAGGTTCTACCAGAAACACGAGGAAGGAGGGAGAGACTGTCGGCTCCTAACATGACTTTGTACCACGCTCTCCACTAAAAGATGGTGAAGAGACAAGTTTCAAATTTCAAATAGATAATTAACCAAATGTGAATCAGGCCCATTTTCAATCTATACTGACTGATTAACAAAATGCTGATTTTATCTATTTAAAATTAAATCTACAACAGTGAAGTCTGCAAAAACTGAAGGGGTCTGAACCAAGGGGGCAGTTGTAGGTTTCAGCAGTGAGGATCACTTCCACATTCAAAAAGCTGCAGTTCCTCGGCTGCCGCTGGGGGCTGGCTCCAGAAGTGAGCAATTCTCCATTGACCCCCATGTTAAAATGGCCAACTTTACAGCCTAAAAAAACCTATTTAAAGCCTGGTACATTTTTTGTTTTTGGTCTCTATTGATAGTTTCCACCTCCGTGAACACTGTGAGGGGGGTGAATTTTTTTGTACCACAACCGTTTTAGTGTTATTTAGGCTTAATAAATTGGGGCGTGGTTACGTTGAGTGACAGTCCGTAGACAGACACTGACAGTTAGCTCTTTGCTAAAGCATCGGCTGGGCTAGGCGGCTACATCCAGAGGCTTCCGGCTACCTCCAGTGGTTGACTGCAGTGCTGCAGTGTCCGTGTTTGTTTGCCAATGTTCGGATAGGTTTTTGTGACAGTATGGCTTGTTGTAGTGTAGACTGTACTAACCGACCATCAAAGGAGTCTGTGTTACAGTTTTTCCGGTAAGTAAATTTCTCACTATTTTACCTGGATGTTTGCACTAATTAGTACCGGCATATTTTGCCGCTGGCTTATGACTTAATTGCCGATTTATGGTCGCTGCTGATACAGATAGAGGATTGGAGCGGATAATGTTAGGAACACTGCTGCGGTGTGTTCCGTGCTCTCAGAGTCCGTTTATTGCGGGAATACTAGGCTACAACTTTATTTCGTCTCATTTTTCTGTTTAAAAAGTCCGACATTGCATGGACAGAGGAGCTCCGTCAGTAAGCGGCTGCTGTAACTGTAAGTGGATAGTGGGTGGAGGCAGAGGTGAAAACTGGTAAATATTAAATATTAAACATTTTAATATATTATTATCATAAATTTTTATCGTTCTCATTAATAATGACAATAATAATAATAATGTTTTTAACTTTTTAATATATTTTATCAATATGAAATAATGATTGTTTCACAGATAAATAATAGGCTAGAAATAAATTTCTCCCCACAACTCCACCAAACCCTGCAGCTCCACCTAAAACAGTCATGTTTAAAACACAGCAGCAACAGTGTTTCATCTGCTGCTTCCTCTTCACATCCCACTGGCTGAAGCTCACAGTTGTTTAATGTCAGTGTAACTGAATCACTTCATTTAAGAAGTGGAGAGTTTTTCAGGCAGCTACACTGAACCACACATAAAGTCTAGTTTACTGAGCCCTGTTCATGGCCAGAAATCTGATTTCAGGCTTCATGACCTAAGTATATATGATGTGTTTCTTTGGTGAATTAGCATAGAAATAACTGCCACTGCTTATCAAGCTTTATTTAAGAGGCCAGAACAGAGAAAGAAGGAGTGTGTGAGAGAGAACAACTTGCTTACTTTGGAAAGTGTCACTAAAATCTATCATTTCTTATCTAAATGGATTAATACTTTTCTTCTTTTTTTCTGTTAAATGTTTATGTCATTGTGTAGCTGTTGATTTAAAGTGCAGGTGTTTCACCTGCTTGGAAATTAAATTAAATTCAGTGTTGTACAACAACATAACATTGAATAAAATGGAATTTGATTTAATTTAATTTCTTTTAACACTCACAGAAAAAAAGTCCTTTTAATGACAAAGATAAACAGATCTCAATAATGTGATCTGAAATCATTATTAATGTAAAACACAAAACACTCAGGACACATCTAAATCATCAGTGGTGAAGCCAGCTGGTTTGAAAAGTCACATAATTAGATAAATGGAGATCACCTGTGTGCAGCCAAGGGCTTTCAGGTGATTGTAGTATAAATACACCTGCATCTGGAGGATCCAGCTTTTGCTGAGTGAGCAGAGAAACTCTCCACCATGAAGACAGAACAACACTGAGTGTCTCTGAGAAAATGGGATTGAAAAGCAGAAATCAGTGGCTGGATACAAAAGAATTTCCAAGTCACTGAACTTCCCTTGAAGAACAGTTAAACCAGTCACTATGAAATGGAAGGAGTTTGACATGGTGAATGATGTATGTCTGTCTGGAGCAGGCTGTTCTAAAAAACTGACATGTCAGAGAAGAAAACACGAGCAGCTCCAAACAGTTTCACACCATGTTTGTACGTTCACACTCTGATATTAGCTTTGGTTTTTCTCTCGGTCTCGTCCTTTTAACAATCTCCTGCAGCAGGAGTCACATTGAATTTGTCACATTTCACTTGTTCATAGAAACCAGAAAAAAAATGAAAATAATGTGAAAACATCAAACATGGAGGATGAAAAGATTTACAATATACTTCACACAACTATAAATGTTTGAACCATATATTATCAATTTCTTGTGAGTTTCATATTGTCAATAACTTTTAAAAGATTTGTTTAAAAAGACTTGTACTGAATATAAGATTTTAAAAATCATTCTGAAAGTTAAAATAAATAAATAAACACACTCATGATTCAAACTAATATTCACTGAGATACTTTAGCATTTGGTCAGATTATTAGGAGGTGGTGATGCCTGGAGGGGGGGCTTCTTCTAATCTCCCTGCCACACTTTATTTGCCCTCTAATGAACATTAATCCAAAAGAATAAAAGCAGCTCAGAACCAAATGAAGCATTTAGTTTGGCTCATTTCAAATTTTCTGTGAGACAAGAAAGTTCATAACATTAAAGTCTTTACATGTGGAATAATAACCTCAGCTCATCATTCTCAAATATGGTTTGTTTACATACAGTGACTTCAGAAAGTAGACCAGTTTAACACATTTTCAAATGAACCTTTGCACTTTCTCATTATGTCTCACCCTCCACCTTTGGCCATGGCAAATTCATTTAGCATCCATAGTGGATTCCTGTTAAATCAGAGCATCAGCCTCATATTCTGGATTCCACTTTCCATGTAACTGAAACCCAGAGTAGTAAAAGTACCGCTACTACTATTGCTGACTACCACAAAGTCAGCAATAGATGATGATTTAAATATGTCATCATTAAAGTCTCCTACAAGAGCAACTGTTTCTCCAAGACTATCTACTGACTCCAACAACTTCCCTAAATTCTCTTTAAACAATGACAGAGGACATGATGGTGGACGATAAACAATCACTAACACTATGTTGTACATAAAGATTCTACACACTGTGCAAACTATATTGACCTGTGGTATGTGTATAATATCACCTACCACATTCCCTTTACAATACATGCCAACACCACCATGTTGTTGGGCTTGCAATTCTAGCAAAGCAGCATAATTGCTAGTATACGACACACTTCATGGACAGTGGTTGAAACTGTAACCAGCAATCTGGATCATATCTAGCAAGGAGTCTGCAGTAAGCCATGTTTCTGTTACAGTAATACAGTTAGGCTGCAAATGCTGTGTACACATCACCACATCTGCAACGTGCTGAGTTAAACTTTGCACGTTCATACAAAACACTCTAAAAATATGTGGACTTGATGTGCCCCTTGGAACATCCTCTGTAAGAAACTGGCACATGTTATTAATGACATCTAAAATGCTCTTTACAATAAATCTTCTTCTGTTCAAAGTTCTCAGTAATTAACTCTGACAGACTCCTAACACGGCTTAAAGCCACATATGCTTGTCCTGCTGCAAAAATCTTTCCTAAATTAAAAAAAATAAATTAACATCATCAAACATCACAAAGACCTTGTGAGGAAACCTCTTGTTTTCTAAGAAAACAATGTGAGTCACTGTACCACAAACACCATTAACAAGACCATTTAAAACATATAAATTCTTACACAACATGACATGTGCACCCTTGCCTAAAAACAATTTCTCTGACAAACAAGTATTGGAAGCTTTGGCATGATGCCCTTCTAATAGCTTCAGTTTGTCATTAACATAGTCTCTCGCCTCTACAACAACATATTCTGGTCTCTACAACAACATATTCTGGTCAGGACTTCAACAACTGTTGATTATTATGCTCATTTACTTCTTGATTTGTAGCAAAAATATGTAAGGCAGAGCTGACCTCACCAGTTTCACAACTCTTTAACAACTGCACGTCACTGTCCAGCATCACTGTTCCCTTTGAACACGTTCTAACCCGATTTAACAGTTGTGCAAAAACACAATCTTTCTGCTGCATTATTTCCTTTAATTCTACCACCTTAAATACATTTGTCCATTATGTATTTCTAACATCATCTACATACAGTGGCTTCCCTTTAACAGGAGGCAGTTGGAAAAAATCAGCAACCACACTAACATTTCCAAAGGTTGACAGGTCACCACTTTGTTTAATTCGCCGCAACTTCCTGTGAATATATGCTAACAAACTGTGATCTATCATAGAAATTTCATCTATAATCACAAGCTGTAGATCACGATATTTGGCACGAAGAGAATTTAACTTCTCTTCGCCCAAAGGAGAATACGGCAGCTTAACATTCCTCCCTATACTAAAGGTGGTGTGAATGGTTGTTGCTTTCAAATTATAAGCAGGAATCCCTGTAGGAGCAGTCAGTAAGACACAAACAGAGTCAGGATGGGTACATGTCACTGACAACAATCTCATTGATTCATACTGAATCGCCCTTATCAAATGACTTTTACCAGTACCTGTGGTACTGTGCAACGGTGCAGGATTTTTACCATTAACCTTCTCTAAACACCTCTGTCTAATTTGGTAGAAAACAGACAACTGTGTCTCATTAAGAGACCGAACAAGAGCTAAACACAGACTGTTCTTTCCTTTAACTCATCTATGCTCTCTAAACGCTCTAATTCCTGCTGTGGACAGAGCTCACACCACAAATCTTCACCAACACCATCACAATCTATGCTACTCTGAATGTTTTCTAAATCCTCTGTCTCCTTCTCAAACATGCTCCTACTCAGATCAACTACAGACTTAACAGAATGTAGTGATCCATCCCTAAACCTGACCTGGTGTGACTCATAGACCTCCTGAGATTCACAGTTGAAATGGATTAACCATATATCAACTCTGTGGCAGAAACAACTGCAGAATACTCTGGTAAAACTTCTCAGAACTTCTCTTTGTGAGTGAAAAGCGAGCCTAACGGACAACTGCTGTCTGTGTTTGTGTTCTTTTAGCTATAAATCCACCACCATTATTTAATTCTATCCATGACACATATTTCTCACTCTTAGACAGGACACAGTATTCAGAGGCAAAAGACGCCAGAGACATATCATCAAAGGTGCTGTCACTTGGCCTGTTCTTATTTCTATCAACAAAACCTGTCATCCACATCTCATCTGTAGTATCAGCACCTTCTGCCTCAACACACTCAAAGGCAAACTCATCTTAACTACTTATTGTCCCCAGTGGGCACAAACACAACCTTCCTAGAGCACTCCTTCAGGTGCATGTTACTCAACCTATAAACTGCCTCCTGAGCACTGACATCCCTGTTGTGTAAATACACACTGCCAAGGCTTTTTAAAGCTTCTTACATTGGCATCTTTTTGTGCCTCTTTCTAGGCACAACAACAGCTTTCCTAACAACAAACCCATCTCTTTCTCTGCCTTAGAGATGTAAGAAATGATATAAACAACAAACTGGATATCTAAATTTGAGTTCCAACACTTTAACAAAGGCCTACTATACTGATTAATCTAAGCTTCAGTAACTTGCCGCTTCAACACAACATGCATATTGTGCACCCATTTGTGCGCAGTCTCATATAACTGCTGACTCACACCTACACTACAAAACAACTGTGCTACAATATCAAATGAGCAATTCTCATCTGAGAGTGCAGTCTTAATGGCAGATAAAATCTCAAATGCTCGTTCTTTCTTCATGATGTTTTGCTTAACAGCACATGCACAAAGAGTTATGTGTGGTGGACAAGTACACTCAACTACTACTCAACAACACACTGTCTTATTTTTCTTACATGTTTTTGAGTGTTGCTTCGAGTGCTGCTGAACAGGTGTGACAGTGTCCAATAATACATCATCATCTGACGTTAGTCCACACGTTACATATTTATCAATAAACTGAACTACCTCTTCATCACTATCCCTATCTATCACAGACGCACCCTCAACCCAAAACAAACAGTGAACATGTGGAGAACCACGCTGCTGAAACTCTGCCCTATTAAAATAATCCATAATCTTACCAACAAGATGCAACAGAGACATCAAGACCTCCCTCAAAAAACAATGGCACCGGAAATCAAACATTCTAGCTGCAGTGACAGGATTCTGACGTAACAATTCACACCTATCAGCTCACTCTAAATCATCCACTGTCCCTGTTCTAACCTCCTGCTTTAAAATACTTGTCAAAAGATTCTGCCAGTGCAAATCAGCAGAAGAAAACAGGCAAAACCAAGTGGGAACACCAAGCTGACACACACAGGCCAGTAGGTCACACTGTGCTCCCTGCCAAAAAGCAGGAGTACCTCTAATAGGTTTAAGGAAACGATAACCATCATCAAACTCTAACAATTTCTTCAGAGCTTCTTCATCCTGCAAAAGATTTACTCTCTCTGAAGCACAACCTCTGTTTCCTTTCTGCAGAGCTGTGGACACATTGGACACAGCCTGCTCAACCTCTGACATATATTGTAAAAAGAAAATGTATTCTACATTTCATGCAAACCTGCCATCTGCATGCAAAATCCTATTATTAAAGTAACGGGACAAGGTTAAACGATGCTGTCTAACACTGTGATAAGTAAAATGTCCATGTGGAAGCAACACAGGAAAACATTTAGCTTCATTAGCATGATCAGACAGCAGCCTAACAGGACTATTTCCCTCTCCTGGTGCTACATTCAATACATCATTGAAATACTGATCCAAAACATCCTGACCAATGTCCACAGGCATAAGACAAGTATCCTGGAACATACAGTGCTGCTGTCTATCATGGAGAAGCTCATCCTGACCACCTTCAACAACATCAGGGTTGCTTTGTGCAACATTGTCACAGTGTGCCACCACTGTAACCTCATTATCTTCCTCCCTACAAAATGCATTAATCCATGCATCATTAAATTCAACATCTTTATAATGAATGTTATTCACCTTCAAATACTGCAACGCTTGCCTAACATGCATAGTATCAACAAACTGATACTCATAGTGGCCTTTATATCAGTCAGTTTGAGTTTTAATTCAACTCACAACAAAGACCCTTCCATGTTAGAACGAGGCAGCAGATTGGTTGTGTCTACAACGTTGGCAGGAACACAGGTCACTGGTCCATGTACTCCATTTTGCCCACCTTTAGGCAATGCCACCATCTTCATAAAAGGAATATGTAATGCAACCAAATGTTGCTCTAAACTATTCAAACATGCCAGTTCAGCTGGAACCATCAAATTGTTCCCTACATATTCACCTTTACTAATTTTAGAATGGTATGTATGACAAATCCATAGCTGACCTCTAGGTGAACCAATCCACTGACATGGCAATATGCAGTCATCATTACATGTGTGCAGGTATTGGTCAGTAATACACTGCTCTGCAGTTGTACGTATTCCCTCCTTGCTATCATACTGTTCTCTCTTACAATGTAAAACCTGGTGCCTGAACAACAACCTGTGAAAAACACAACAAACAAAATCAGGCCCATCTTTAACTTTGTCTAAAAACTGCTCCATAACTACATTAAACTGCTCTGACAGTTTTTTATTCTGCTGTCTCTTTAATTTCACAGCAGCCACAACACGCTGCCTATGTTGTGGATTTACTTGATACTTCCTAATGCTGGTAGCTTTGACTTACTGTTGATGCACCTTATTTAACATGTACTACTGCCTACTTGCAGCTTTAACACTATCCCTATGCACCTTATTTAACATGTACTACTGCCTACTTGCAGCTTTAACACTATCCCTATGCACCTTATTTAACATGTACTTCTGCCTACTTGCAGCTTTAACACTATCCCTATGCGCTTTGTCTACTAAATATTTCCTAACACTGAAGGCTTTCACATAGGCTCTATGCACCTTGTTTAACCTATAGTTCTTAACACTGAAATCTTTTAACTTCTGTCTGTATAAATCATTTTGCATATATTTAACTTTTTTCTATATCTGTCTCTGCTGCCTGTGCAGCACATTTGACTTGTATTTAATTACATGTTGCAACAACTTCTTCTTTTTTAAATATTTTGAATGGGTCAAATTCAAGTGCGTCCCTCCTACCAACCCCACTGTTGCCTGTACTATGCAGTCTAAGATTATATCTCCTACAACCAGGTGTGTTAACTGTACAGTAGCCATAACATGTCTGTGTCAGGGGCTGGTTAACACACACAACAGTCTCATAATGATTACCATGTACATTCACTAAATAAACACCATGATGTGACACATGCTTCTGCTTACAACTATATTCAAGCCAGCGATCATTACAATATGTAAAGACATTAACACCAAAGCAGTCAGCTGCTGCTTGAATCTCTAACTCAGTGGCCCAGTTACCAACATAGCGCATCCTTGACACATTGACATTCTGAAATTGAGGAAAACTCACTTCTCAGAATACTCTCATATGCCACAGGATCGCTCTCTAACTGCTTGACAACTGCATGTCTAATTTTCCTATGATACTCTTGTGTACCACTAATGGCCTGGCTAAGAGCCCTGAAAAAACAGTTCCCATCACCCTTAATCTTTTCTGTCTTACAAGGAGTTCCTAAAGGACCAACAGCAGAAGATGTAGAATCAACCTTCTCTAAATCTACATCTAACTATTTACATAAGGCAAGAGCAACTTCCTTACAAGATGTTTGTCTCTCACTTGCTGGTAATCCAGTTAGCGTGAAACAACCACGCCAGCAATCGAAAGTGAAGAGTATTTATAGAACGTGTTTATACGAAGACCTGCCCAACCAATCAAGGCATAGCGGAGGCGGGGACTAAACCGGAGACACGCAAACAATGAAATAAATTTCTAACTGAAAAAAACAAAAATGACATACCACAGTAAAACTTATATTAAATCCTGCTGCAGCCTGTACATTTCATGTAAAGACAATAAAAACAAAAACAAATATGGATTATTAACACAATGGTGTTAATAATACTGTCATAGTAAAATTTGGTTTATATTCTAAACCAGGAGTGGCCAACCCGTGGCTCCCGAGCCGCATGTAGCTTTTTGCATGATTTCATGTGGCTCTTACGTTCATATCGAAGTTTGTGATTGTGTTTTTCTTTTGTTTTTTAATTCGCGTGTTCGCTTCGCTTAAGTTCAATATGGTATTTTCGTCAAATGCGCATGTGCGTGAGATAAAAATACCGCAGTTTCCCAGTAGGGGCAAGATCATTTAAGTAAACAATTTCTGTCAACTTCGCTCTAAAAATGGCAGGGAAAAAATGCATAGCAAAACGAAAAACAAAGATGAAAACAGGATGTTTTTAACAGAGTGGGAGAGTTTATATATTTTGTTAAACATAATGACAAGCCATTCTGCTTTATATGTCAGGCGCCATTAGTACATTTCAAAGCTTCAAATCTTCAGCGCCACTTCAACTCACTCCATGCTAACATCGACCAGGAATTTCCAAAAGGAGCTGAACTTCACAAGCACAACTTGGTCACTTTGAAAAGTCAGGCAGAAATTTACAAAGCACTCACAGACCATAATGCTTGCATCATGTCAACTGGCTTGGAACAGTTAGAACCACAACAAGAACTAAACTATTAAATTAAAACATGGTGAAAAGAAAAGCATGTTTATATGTATTACTGCAGTCCTGTTCTAACTGTACATGTCAAACATCACATTTATACATTGTGATTGTGCATAACTTAATAACATGCCAATAAAAAATAACATGACTGATAAACATCATAGATAAATGATGTATAAATCCATGTCACTATGTTTCATATAAAATACAGATAAACCTACTACATATTTAAAATGGTCACAAACATCAGTTTCAGTGTGAAAAACATGTAGGTGAGTCACAGGAATTTCACACCTAAAGGTGGTCTGACCAGTTGCTCCCCCTCCCTATTGTTGAAGGCCTGTCTTTATTCAAATGTACAAAAATGAGACTTGTTAGTAAGTCACTGCTACAAAGTTATGGTTGTAGGAGTACCTATTTTTGTTCATGAAGCACTTGTTTTGTGAAAATGACAACTTGTATTGCTACAACTTGCCTATTTCCCAAAATAGAGACATCAAAGTGCCAAAGTACTCCTACATGGTAAAAGCTGTAAACATGATTTCAACTAACTTGTAAAACATGTTGATGACATTTACACTTTGAGTTTGTGTGCTGCAGTGAAAAGCTGAAATAATTGTAATAATTGTATGCATTTTTAAACCTACTGTCATGTACAGTTTACAACTTTGTGCAAGCTGAGATCCCAAATACTCAACCACAGGAGCAGGACAGGAAAAAGACAGAATGAGAGAACAGGGAAGGGTATGCTACAACATACTAATTTTATGCTCTCACATTCTCTACTCTGACCAAACTCTGCATTTTCAGACACTAAAAACAAACACCAATTTTGCCATGAAGGGTATGAAGCATTCCATGTTTAAAATCACCTTAACCAACAAGTGCCACTTAGAACACTTCTGCCAATTGCCAGATTTCTTCACATCAAGTGGACATCATTCCCTGCTCTTCAAAAACCAGTAAGTACACTTTTAACACTTATCTTGAAAACTCAGATTCATTCATATTCTGATTCAGATTCAGAAAACTTTATTTGTCAACAGGGAGCAATTTAAGGCACACTGACAACATAAAGTGAAAAAGGAACATTTCAATCAAGCCATACACAAAAAAACCACAATATATACACAGTGGATATAGTAGGGTGGATAAAGTGCAGAAAGTGTAAATGTAAATTGGGATTACAGGGATTATATATTTACATCTTATTGCAGATGAAGTATGGTTAATAAATAGTAATACATAGTCACAGAAAGGTGCACTCAAAGAAAATGCATAAAAAAGTGAACAGAAAAAAGTGTAGAGTACAGATAGAGAAAGAAAAAAGAGGAGGACAGAGTGTGTGTGTGGGGGGGGGGGCGGGGGGGCGTGGACATACAGAGCACGACAATGGGGGGGGTGATGAGGTAGGAGTTTAAGTTTAACAGCAGAATAGCTTTAAAACAAAGATGGTCGTTCTCCTCTGGCTTTGGCAGACAAGACAACAAAACCACCGAGAGAGGATCCACTCAATGCTAAGTAAAGGACTTATGACAGATCTTTGATTATCTTGCCTACCAACCTGAGTGCCTCTTGATCATGAATATATGAAAGAGATCAGACAGGCAGGCTACACTCTTGGAACACACTGAAACACTGCGTTGTAGCCAGTGTATTTTCTGGAGACTAATGGAGTGTAACCACCATGTTATAGAGAACATACTGCATCTATACTACATAAATTTAAATATAGTTTCCATTTTCTTCACAAACATGGCCTTTTCATTACCATCAAAATTGCCATCAATGAACCACTCCCACATACAAGAAATCCTACAATCTCTGCAGCTACTTAATGAAAGTGCCTTCCTATTTCTGCAGACTAATATACTAGAACTTTGTCCATTTCCTTGACACATCTTCTAACTAACTAATTTGTTTGGTTCCAGTACACTGCATGTGGCTCCCAGGTGCTTCAACTTGAACTACATAACAACATAACAACAACAGCTCCCAAATACTCAACCACAGGAGCAGGACAGAAAAAAGACAAATGAGAGGACAGGGGAGGGTATGCTACAACAAATTAATTTTGTGCTTTACATAGTATATGAACACTCTATTTTTTTCTTTGTTTACAAGCAAACATGACATTTATTAATGCATACACTGTAATACAGGTTCCCATACTCATCTCCTAAACATTAATGGAAAACAACACGTCTTTCATAAAACACATATGCTAAAACTCACTCATACTCTCACAGAACAAAGACTGCCTGACTTAACTTAAACCTACCTTAAAAATGCAGCTCTAAAAAAAAGTCACATTATACCTTAATACCTTTTGCATAAAAATCAGGATTAAAACAATACCTGCTCTGTCAAACCTCTGCACTTTCTAACACTAAAAACAAACACCTATTTTGCATAGAGAGGAGGAGCCACTCTGCAGCACTTTGACCTACAACTGCCACTAAAAATCAGAATCAGCTTTATTCGCCAAGTACGCAAACACATACAAGGATTTTTTTGCCGGCAGTTGTTGTCTCTCTAGTGGTAGAAACCAAAACAAAAAAAACAAACAAGTCTATATAAAATATTTTCAAATATACAAATATACAATCATACAAATATGTAATATACATGAAACATGAAATGCATACCAGTCCAGTAGTGAAAACAGGCCGGGTCCGAATAAAAAGTTGGAAAAGAGTCCGAAGTGAGCTTCCCAATGTTTAGGAGCTCATCCCTACTATAGGTGATGAGGTTTGAGTACGCAGGTACGCAAAAAAGGACAAAAACTACACAAAGTACTAGAGAGCGCAGTACCGAGGCCTCCATCCGCAGCGCCATCTTGAAGAATGAAACACTTCTCCCTGTTGCCAGATTCTTTCACCTCACGTAGACATCATTCACTACTATTCGAAAAACAGCAAGTACATTTTTAACACTAAACTCTGTCTAAATAAGTTACATTCACTGCATGCATACATGTTAAACCTTACTTTACCTGTACAATTTCAAACTCATTCACATTCTGATTCAGATCCAGAGAACTTTATTTGACCCCAAGCAGCAATTTAACACACACTGAGCAGCATAAAGTGGAAAAGCAACATTTCAAACAAGACACAAAACAAAACAAAACAAAACAAAACAATATATACACATATTTATAGCAGGGTGGATAAATGCAAAAAGTGTAAATGTAAATTGAGATTACAAGAATTAAGAGTTACTTTATTAATCCCAATGGAGAAATTCAAAACAAAATTCAGTGCTTATAAATTTAAATGTTATTGCAGATGTAGTATGGTCAATAAAAAGTAATAACTAATCACAGTGCATTTAAAGTGAAAAAAAATCAAGTGCATTTAAAAAAAATGAATAACAAAGGGTAGTAAAATAAAGTGTAGATTACGAATAGGGAAAGAAAAAACAGGAGGAGACAGTGTTTGGGGGGAGGGTGTGAAAATACACAGCAAAACAGTGGGGGGATGATGTGCTAGAAGTTGGAGTTTAACAGCAGGATAGCTTTAGCAGAAAAACTTTGGCAGAAAAACCACCAAGAGAGGACCCACTCAATGCTAAGTAAAGGACTTATGACAGATCTTTGATTATCTTGCCTACCAACCTGAGTGCATATAGATCATGCATGTGTGAGGGAGTTCAGACAGACAGGATACAATCTTCAAGCACACTGAGCGGTGCTTTGCAGCCAGTTTCAGTTCTGGAGACTGATGGAGTGAAAGCAGCAGGTTATAGAGAAGATACTGCATCTATACTACATTGTTTATAAGTTTCCATTTTCTTCACAGACATGGCATTTTCATCACCATCTAAGCTACCATCAATGAATGACCCCAGTGTACGAGAAATCAGACAGTCTCTGCAGCTACTATATGTAAGTGCCTTCTTATTTCTACGGACTAAATTACTAGAAATATGACCATATCCTTGTCACTACTTCTAACTAATATTTGTTTGCTTCCAGTACACTGCATGTGACCCTCAGGTGCTTCGACCACAACTACAAAACATCATTTACCAAACCTCAACAGATGTGATAAACAACACAATAAGACAAGCACGAAGACTCACAGCACAACAAAAAAAGCTGGAATTCACCCAAAAACAACTCACAAAAACAGAAGAAGAACTACAGTGTTGCAAAGAAGCCCTGCATGCACTCATTCCAGCAGGTACTGAAAATTCACAAAAGTATCTCTACATTTACAAACCAATACAAAATGTTTCTGTCACATTCTGCTCTGCCCCTCTCCTGCCCTGCTGCTCAGCCACACCCCCTCATCAGCCCAACTACTTCCACCTGCTGCAGTCACCAATCAACCCAGTATATATGCAGCCTTATCCCCTCACTCTTTGCCAGATTGTCTTTGCTCTCATGCCTGACTCTCCAGCACTTGTTCCTGGACTGCTTACCTGTTATCGACCCGTCTTGCTCCTGACCTTGCTTCACGTCTCTGCCCCGGTAACCCACCAGCCTTCTGTCTTTGACTACGAGTACTGCCTGCCTGTTCTCCATTCTTCACCTGCCTGTGGCTGCTCGGCACTCAGCTTCCCCTCTCCGGCTCACCCCCTCTGTCCTCAGCTCCTCCGACTCTGCCTAAGGTCCGGATCCACGCCAGGCCCTCATTCAACCACCTTCCAGCAAGACTTCACCAGCAGTGAGTTAGAGACATTTTGCTTCCTCGAACTCGTTGAGCCTGTTAAGAACTGTTGGACTGATTACCTGCTCACGAGTCTCCCATACTCCCTGTCTGCCCCGTTGGTCCTGTGGTTAAGTGCTTGCTTAGCACACGGGAGACCTGGGTTTGAATCCTGTTGTACTCACCTGCACTGCATCCTCTGGTTGATTGTGTACTTGCTGAATAAAGACTGTTTATGCTGATTCGTGCTGCAATTGGGTTCATTCAATACCCGTTACAGTTTCACATGTCCTGCTTTGAATTTTCTCAAACTAATTTACTTTTGTATTCCACTAGAAATGGAAGAAGACACAACACTGCACATGCCACGCGCAGACAACACCACTGTTCAGCATAACCTCTTAATGCAACAACCCACAAAAGGTATAGTGGACCTAAACTTTGTACATCAAGATTAACATCACATCAACATAAAACTGTCGCTCCAAACTCATGATCAACATCTCATCTGTCTAATTTCCCTTAGAACCCACATCCTGAAAAACACACACACTCATTCTGTCCACAAATGCAAACATATTTTTTATATATTTTTTAGAAACTGTTGACATCAACCCTTTGGACACAACCGACGATCCTGAACAGCACCCTTCACCTGATCAAACAACACAGGGCAAAACACTGAACCATATGCAGCAATATCTTAACATCACCAAACAAGAAATGTTACTATATTAAAACATCCTATTATAAACACTAATTATATCTCTTTTCTTTTTTAACCAGATATTGGACAGAAGACCACACCACCAAAGAAGAAAAGATGCAAACTACAAGAACCATAAACCTGGACCCACAAACACTTGACCTGTTATTACAGTGGCCTTATAATACTTATATATCATAGTGTGCGTAATTGAGTGTGTTTAAACTTGTTTAATATTTGTATTTGACAAACCACTGTATAAAAAAACATTTGTGTAAATGTTCATATTTGTTTTACAATAAAAACACTATCACAAATTCAACTGTTCTTTTTGCACAATCACACAGATTTTGATAAGAGACTTCTTTCACAGCTTCTGCTGTTAAACTAATGTGGATGTTAACTCACTTTGTGATAATATCTTCAGTTAAAACACAATCACATGAGCTGCAGCCAAACCACAGGCTCCTATAACTGCACTTATCATCTCTCTGAATTTCTTCTTCCAACAGACGTTAAACTACATGAAATGATCAGGAAGTCAGTTTGGACGCAGTGGACAAAACACACACTTGGTATTTGTTGAACTGACTTCAGGTTTCATGCTGTTCCAGCAGAAACATTGTGACTCTACAATATCCACATGCTGAGCAACACACTGCACAACAACATGATACAACACTGTGTTTGTGGAAAACAGCATCATTGTCATTGAGCTGATGAGTGTCTGTCTCATTTATTTTCCTCTTATCTGTTTTGTCTTTGTCTCCATCTATCTGTCCTCTGCCTCTAACAACTCTTCATGTGTCTGTATGTGCATGTTCATTTTAAAGGCTCAGGATGGTTTCCATGTGAACAGGCCTTTCTCTGGAGGAAATATTTGCCTACAGTGGTGGTCCTGCTGCTGTCTCCCTCCACTGCTCTGTGATCTGACTGGACTCCAGTCCAACTCATTCTTCTGTCTTTACAGGTTTACAGTTACAGAGCAGCTGCTGCTGTATTTTATTGCTACTTATCAGTCTCACTTTCTGCAGCAGGAGCCACATCCCATCTCTCAAATCTGATGCTGCTTGTCCACAGAAAGTCAACAATGAGAATACTGAAGATACAGCTGCCTTCCACGGACAATATGAAAACTTCAGTAGTATAAATTATAGAGCAACACAAGAGAAATGAAGAGATGAAAACCAACACCAACAGCAATCACGTCTACAAATGTTAGAAACATTCATTTTCATGAGTTACTGATTTTCCCTCCATCTCCATCTAAACCTCCACCTGAACATCACATACAAAGGAACATTAGTCAGTTTGTGTCTCTTCTGTATCATTTTCAGCAGGTAACCAGCCAACATTACATCACCTTGATCTATGACAGGATCCTGTCACATTTATTGCCTCAGTGTCACTGTAAATCTTTTCCTTATTGAACTTCATATGCAGTGTGTATATTTGAACATGTCTGTGCTCAGAGATTCACTTTGAGTTATGAGGTTTGGTCTCAACTGCAGAAGTAAACTGGCAGAACAGTGAGACCTTAAATGAGATTAGTTTCTTTGTGAGCTCATTATCAAGTCTGTCGAGGGCACAGGATGAAGCAGGATGAACGGTTTGTATTTTTAGGTAAGAAGTTTTTGGCCACAATCCCAGTTGTCATTTAAAGCACAGACTCATCACTCTGCCTCCACAAAGGCTCTAATCTAGTCACACACTGCTTCAGTCAAAGAGAGAGAAACAAATAAATAAAACAATAAGAACAGAAGATAAAATACAAGAGAGGAGCAGATATAGAACACAAGTGTAAAATACTACGTTACCTAAAAACCTGTCTGAACAGATGGATTTGTATCTGCTTTGTGAAAGAGTCCACAGAGTCCACACACCTCAGACTCACTGGGAGATTATTCCAAAGTTTAGAGGCTGCAAACTGGAAAGCACAATCTTCCTGAGACTTAAAACATGTCCGAGGTACATTTAGAAAGTCCTGACCTAAGAGATCAGCTCATGGTGTGGGGGTGCAGAAGGTCCATGGTATACTGTGGAGCCTGGACATGTAACAGTCACTTCTGCACAATGAACTTCAGTGATGGTTTAGGAATTCATTTTTTTGGAGTCAGCACATTATACAGGGACAGTGATACACCTGGATGTGTTTCATCCAAAATAAAAATACTACCTTCTTCAACTAATACTGTATGTCAGCTTTCAGAGAGTCTGAAGACGCCAACCACCAACAGTGTGAGCTGCACACTGAATGTGATATTTCAGTGTTATTTGAATTAAACATTGTGATTTTTGAAGTCCTCATATTAAAATGTGAAGTTGAAGGAGCTGGAAAAGTAAAACACTGATAACTACAATCAATATTCCTACAACTTTTCCCAGTTAAGCAGGAAAAGTTTGGTTTGCATTATCAGTAACATAACACAGCTCTGATATGGCTGTAATTGATCAGTAAACAGTGACATAAGGCTGATATCCCAAAGTACAAACAAGAGCACAGGAGTGAGACTAAACTCCAAACTGTAGAGACTGAGGTAGAAGCTGCAAAAGTCCTGAGAGCTGAAAACAGAGAGACGTTTTAGAACAGAGCTTTCTCTCTAATCTTCAGCATAGATACACAAGTTTAGCTACTGAAGACACAGCTAAGGAGAGGAGAATGTTAAGAGTTGGCAATGGCCGACTGTGTTACCAAGCCGGGTCACAGCAGCAGTGCAGCCATCCCCTACTACCCTGGAACATTGTGTTCCCAGAATGCAGGTTTACTTGTGGTTCCTAAAGTCTCCAATAGAGAGAATGGGAGGCAGAGCCCTCAGATATCAGGCTCCTCTACTGTGGAACCATCTACTAGTTTGGGTCTTGGAGGCAGACGCCCTCTCCATGTTTAAGAGGAGGCTTCAAACTTTCCCTTTGATGAACCTTATAGTCAGAGCTGAGTAAGGCTTTCCTGAATGAGCCACTAGTTATGCTGCTATAGGTCTACACTGCTGGAAGACTTCACATGATGCACTGATTTCCTCTCTCCTCCTCTCCCTCTCCATCTGTACACATTCATATCCCATTAATGTATGTTACTAACTTGGCTTCTTCTCTCTCCCATGGTGTTGTGCTTTCTCGTCTCTGCAGTTACTTCCACCTCCAGAGCTGCAGAGTCTGGATCTGTGGCTGCAGGCAAACTACTGTTCCACATGCAAAGCACTGGTGGTTGATCTTCAACATAAATGATAAAAAAGACTTGGGGGATGCCTGTTTCAACTATATAAGTCAGACTGCTGAAGCCTCATGTTTGCTTCTTTTGAACTTTGGAAGTCCCTTTTACACAGGACATGGACTGTGGATTTTATGCTCCATCATTTAGGAGGATCCAAAGCAACAACCACAAATGATTTCAATTTACATAAAAGCATGTGAATGTTTTTGAACATTTGAAGTTTAAAAGATAAACTTGAAAAAAATAGGCACCTTTCCTTTAACACAAACCATAATGTTTTGAAGACAAAAATGGAAACCTACGTTGACAATAGGAAAATCTCACAGATACAATCAGCATAAATAAACTGAACATGTACTGAAACCTTTGGGCTGAAGTTCTTGTGTGATTAGACATCATGTCAGTTTAACAAACATCCCACTGAACTGAAACACTGACATCAACTAAAAAAGGTTTGACTTACTGAAAACCTTGGAGCTGATCTGGACTTTCCTGTAGTTTCCTCTTGTCCTTGTAACAGCAGTAGCTCCTCCCTTCCTTGTCAATAATTGTGCAGAAATATCTGAGTGCTTCTTTCTTCCTAAATCATGAGCAAGTCCTGTCCAGTCCAACTGTTTCTGCTCCTGTTTGACTTCTGAACTTGTCTCTGGCTGTGTGTCCACTTACTGCAGCCTGTGACATCAGACTGTAGAATATTGATACATCAAAGGAATCAAAGGACAAACACACACACTCTCTCTCTCTCTCTATTTTCTTACTATAGTTGTGAGGACACATGTTACCATAATGCATTCCCTTGCCCCTTAACCTAACCTAACCTTAACCATCATAACTGAAAGCCTAACTCTAACCAAAACATAACTCATACTAATGATATTCAATCTTCTCAAAAATACCAAATGAATTACAACAATAAGCACTCAGGACCATTCAGCTGGGTTGGTGAATTCAGCACCAAGGACAGCAGCAGCTGAACTGTACACAACTACATGTACTAACACACAGCAAATTCACAAAGTACTAAAATCTGGAGTCAGGCAAAAAAAAAGTGTGAAAGAGTTACATTTCTGGAGTTTATTTTATAACTCTGACTACAGTTTGTGTTAAGGTGTACACCCAGGCCGAGTTGAATTTCGGAGTTTATTCCCTGGTGTTCAGGATCTGGTTTTAACTCTGTCCCTGGAGTTCACGACGCATTTTATCGCGGCATGAGCAGCACAAGGAACGTCGTCACAAGGCTGGTAAGAGCATGATTTTTATCAGAAAGTACTTTAAATGTGTGATATTTTGTCATTGTTCTCACTTTATCTACTTACTTAGTACCGCTAATGACTGCGAACTTGATGTTGAACGTAACCCCATTGCTTTTACTCCATTAATTAGAGCAAGTAGCTCCCGCAGCATTAGTTAGCTAACTGTCCTTAGCTGCCATTGTGGAGCTGTTAGCTTTCACTCAAACGTTAATGTCGGCCATACTGTCTGTGGCGTGTGATGTGTCTGTATGACGGTAATGACAAACTGTTTGATAAGCTTCACAAATTAATGACGACGCGCATCTTGAAGGTAATTAATACTGTTTTGGAAATAACCATCCAACAATGCAACCGCATGTCGGTGTTTTAAGAGTATAATTTCCGGCTCAACGGCGCAGACGCAGCTGAAAAGTCAGTTTTGGCTAGCATGCTAACAGTTGAGCTTATAAACTGTAGCCTTGCTGTTTTGAACAGCGATGAGAAACGTGTATTTTAACAGTATGTAGTTGGGATAAACTTTAACTTGAACATGTTATTCTCAGACATATGACATTTTCTTCCTTTATGTCAAACCAACATGTTGATCAAAGTACAACATGGAGGGAAGAAGAAGGACATTAAACTGGAAGAGGCTTGCTTCTCAGATTTTCTCAGTGCAGGTCAGTCAGATGTTTAGTATTAAATTAATAAAGATGTAAACATTTTGTAACGTGGAGTTGTTATGGTATAGTCCAGCAGAAGTTTCTTATCCCAGAGACTACAACACTGAAAGTCACAGATCAACAGGGAGCAGAGGTGGATGAGGATGTTTCAAAGATCTGTGTTTCTTCATCTACAGTGATGATGGTAGGACATTTAAACATTCATATTTTGCTGCACTTATATTTTGAGAGATTTGTGTCTTGACACAGACAAAAATATGTGATTGTGAGAAGTGGATGATAAGAATTCCAAAGTACAGTATTTAATCAGTTCATATTAAGCTGTATGTGTTGTCTGCATTTCAGACCTCCCATCTACTGAAGCATCTATGAACCTGGCTGATCGTTCAGACCTGACAGAATATGTGACCCTCACTACTTGTGGTAAGCAGAGTTATAGGTAATGCTAATGTTTTGTCTTGAGACAGGTAATATCCAGCCAGGTATGTGATATAGTTTTAATGTACTGGACTTTAGATTTTATTTGCCTTATACTTGTGTGTGTGTGATCTTCAGATCTAAGTGTCCTGCAGCAAGGGTGTGAAGGCTCCTCCTCTCCAAGTCTGACAGATACACTGTCAGTCTCAAGCACTTTAAGCAGAGACACAAGTGATTCTGGATGCCAGCCTTTGATGGACAGTGTGCTTGCAAAAAATTTAATGGTTTTCCAACTTGTATACAACTGGATTTTAATTATTATTTATTAGACACAATTCCTAAAAAATGCAAGTAATATGTACAGGTATTAGATAAATGTATTTGTTTACAACATAGATCTAAGTGTAGTTGTAAATATGTTTCTAATGTTTTCTTTTTTAGAATGTGGAGCAAATTCTTACTTCAAAACCAGCAGTGATGTGATTGTGACTGTGATTAAAGAGTATGAAGAGACTGGAAGTTTGAAAGATTCCACCACACGGTTACTGTGAGACAATAAGAGACTCCATTCGAGATCAGGTCTGAAAAATACCAGGAAAAAAAGATCTGACGTAGAATTTAAAACAAGTAAAAACACACCAACCAAACAAAGGCAAATAGAAAGGGACATGCCCAGTTACACCCAGACCTGTCCCAGAACCTGGTCAACAGTCTGCCACTGGTCATGTGTAAAGGCCACGTGATGTACATTTTTCATACAAGATGGGAAGGGCTAAATTTTAGATACAAGTAGAATCATCCCAAAAATAACTAATGAAAGGGAAAAAGGGGCAAGGTCAGACATGCCCCTTGGTCTGAAACACACCTACAATTTACAATATAATAAGTGATGCACAGATGGTAAAAGTCAGTTTTTTCTGCAGAAGAAACTCACGCTTTTGAATTCTGTTTTTGAGGAATAAAGCTTTCTGGATTCAACTTCTCTGATCTCCTGTATTTGATTGACTTTGTGAATTTTTTCTCAGCAAAAGACTTGAATACTTAGAAGTTTTTGGAAGAAAAAGACTTAGAGAATAAAAGAGAGAGTAAAAGAGTAAGGTGAGAGGACTCAGCTTCAACTGGCCCTTGGTGGGGTCCACAGCCTGGCCAGAAAAATCTGCATCAATCCCCCTCTTCAGGTCAGCTCTAGTGGCGCTGTACCGTGCCCTATCACCTGACCTGAAGGCGGAGTCAGGGACTCTGAGGAATGACCGGATGTGGCTGTTCATCCAGGCTTTCTGATTGGAGAAGTCCTGGATGAGTCTTTTTGTTGTCACATGTTCCACAGAGAACCTGATGTAGTTCAGTACAGCTTCTGTGTGTTCAGCCAGGTCCTCGTGTTTGAGGAGCTCCCACTCTGTCTGTGAGAAGCAGTCTGAGAGCTGAGTGAGTGCTTCCTCAGGCCAGCTCCAACACTGCTTCTCACAGACAGCGTGGGAGCTGCATCAACTCATCTTCAGGGGATTCCTCACCTGTTCAAGACACCAAAGAAGAAAATGGGACCTTTCTGTACCTGGAAATGAAAACAAATACCTGAAGGTAACTTAACCTTCCTCTCACCTTCTTTAACCCTTGTATTGTCTTCCCATTTACTACGCACCTTTTGTCCTCCCGGGTCAAATTGACCCGTCTATTTTGACTGCTTATAAAGCATGAGGTATAAAATGATCACCAAATTTTTTTGTTTCATCTTTTCAGTGAACTTGTTTCCAACACATTAACATATATTTTACTCTTATTTTTGTAATTTATGGTATAATAGACCTCATTTACATAAAATTACACCTCATTTTTGGGTAAAAAAAAGCAAAAATTGTGAATTATTTTGACTGTAGTTATGATCAGAGGCACATATGTTGATGCATTATCACAGACTGGTATATGTAAGAGTTTAGTCAGGATACTGTTTTGAAACCATTTAAAATTTTTTAATGGCAGCAAACAGTCACACCTGTTGTCCTCCCGGGTCAAATTGACCCAGTCTATTTTGACTGCTTATAAAGTATGAGGAATGAAATAATCACCATTTTTTTGTTTCTCCTTTTTAGTGAACTTGTTTCCAACACATAAACATATATTTTACACTTATTTTTGTAATGTATTGTATAATAGACCTAATTTACATGAAATTATACCTCGTTTTTGAGTAAAAAAAGCAGAAATTACGAATTATTTTGACTGTAGTTATGATCAGAGGCACAAATGTTGATGCATTATCACAGACTGGTATATGGCAGAGTTCAGTCAGGATATTGGTTTGAAACCATTTAAAATTTTTTAGTGGCAGCAAATAGTCACACCTGTTGTCCTCCCGGGTCAAATTGACCTATCTATGGAATTGATTACTGGTTGACCCCCCCCACCCCGCCTTGGCAACAATAACCTCAACCAGGCGCTTCCTGTAGCTGTGAATCAGACCTGCGCATCATTCAGGAGGAATTTTAGCCTATTCATCCTGGCAGAACTGCTTTAGCTTTGTCATATTTGACGTCTCGTGTGTATGGCTCTCTTCAAGTCATTCTATTGC